>NC_068316.1:20762064-20977064 GCF_025860055.1 Xyrauchen texanus
TAAGTTGCATAAGCATGCCTTTGAGACATGATTGGTTTATTTTTACTTTTCATTATAGACTTTTGTCAAAAGACCCCATGAAAGTGAGCATGTTTTTTGGCTTTTAGTCCATGTCTATTGAATTTGAGGTAATCTATATGCTTCATATAGAGATATATCATACAGAATTTGACAAAATAATTTTTTGGAAAATATACATTTTAAAATTCACCAGTCAATTTTGCAAAATCAGACTAACAGATGTAGTTAATGCAATGTTGCTCGGCTTCATCTAGCATGTACACACGTTAATCAGACCACAATCAGACCTCCCATTTTTCACATGCTCCGAAAGACAGAGGTGATGCAAGACATGAATTGCCGGCAAAACACAAATTGGGGCCTCTGTCAGAAACCACATTGACCGGGAGGCCATGAATTTGGAAGACGTGGTTTATGACTGCTACCGCTGTCTCCCTCGCTGTGGGTAATTCAGGGATGGAAATGAAATGAGCCGCCTTTGAGAACCAGTCCGCTACAGTCAAAATGACTGTGTTGCCATGGAAGGGGGGAGACCAGTTACAAAATCCATGGCTATGTGCGACCAGGGTCTCAAAGGGACAGACAGCATAATGATAAGTGACGTTGGTTGAGTGACCTCATTGTAGGACACGCACCCAAACTGATTGAGGTACAATAACTGACCCACTGGGCACATAGCGGGTGGCGTGGTGTTTCGTAGCGCAGCATGGACTTTAGCCTCCAACTCCCAGGATACCATGGCCACCACTCGAGTGGTGGGTAGAATGGTGTCCAGTAGGATGGTGAAGGTCTCGACTTCGAAACATCGTGAAAAAGAGTCAGGCTTGATGTTCTTAGAGCCTGTGTGATATGAGAGGACAAAATTTAAATGTGTGAAAAACATAAATAATAGTGCCACATGAGCCTGTCTGGAGTTAAGGCCCTACGGATGCACTCTAGGTTCTTATGATCAGTCCAGACCACAAAATGAACCCCCGAACTGCGACAGGAATGCTCCAACACCAACCTCAAATGCATCCACCTCCACCATGAACTGATATGCAGGGTCGGGAGTAACTAGGATGTGTGCGGTAGAAAACCGCTCCTTTAATTTAGAGAGTATGGCTTCATTCTGCGGGGACCAACAAAGTCAGTGTGGGTGGAGGTGAGTTCCGTCAGAGGTGTGGCGAGTTGGCTGTAATTCCTAATAAATCTCGATTTGAAATTAGCGAACCCCAGAAACCTCTGCAATGCCTTGCTGCCTGATGTGCTGAACATGGTCTTGGATTTTCTTGGAGAAGGTCAGAATATCATGTCTCTAAACATTTACGAGCTCCTGGAATATGGCGGGCTTTGACCAATCTGAAAGGCATAGCCAAATATTCATCTTCCACTCACTACCCTAATCCGGACAAGGTGATAAGCGTAGTGTAAGTCCAACTTCGTAAAGACAGATGCTCCCTGCAAGAGTTTGAAAGCTGAGGACATCAGTGGCAAATGGGGGGCGGATGAGTCCGGCTGCCAGAGAATCGTTGATATACATGTTCATGGCCTACTTCTCAGGAGCCAAGAGTAAATACAGCCGTCCCAGAGGAGGCGAGGTGCTAGGAAGCAATTCAATCACACAGTCGTACAGGCAATGAGGAGGAAGGGTTGCGGCGAGGAGCCAGCTGAACACCGCCCTAAAATCACGGTATGTCAATGGTACTATGGATTAATCCGCCGGTTCATCATGCAATGAAACACAAGACTGGACAGGGGAGACAGCAGAGTTAAGACAAACAGCGACAAACAGTAAGGACTCCAAACAAGAACAGTGTTGGTTGACCAGTCTATGTGTGGATTGTGCGCTACCAACCAAGGATGCCCCAACACTACCGGTGCCGATAGAGATTGGATCAGGTAAAAGGACAGGTTTCCAGAGACGAAGGTGACTGGCATGGTGGACTGGGTGATGATGGACAGGGGCATGTAAGGCCAATGCCAAGATGTCTGACAGCCCAACACACATCAATTCATGGAATAACAAAGAACTTTGGACTTCAGACAGTATCTGAACTCTCACAAAAGCTGAAATCTACACCTGAATATCACCATGTGTGATAAATTGCAAATCGCCTTTGCATTGTTTTACAAAGCTGAAATCTTCACATGAATATCACCACATTGTGAAAAATTGCAAATCACCTTCAACAGCTCTAGACCAATACAAAGACACAAGCTTTATATGTAAAAATATAACAAATGCTATGAAAACAAAGGATGCAACTGTATTTGTTTGATATCGTTTAAAATGTCTCTGTGTGACTGGTATAATGGTCTCTATCCCCATGCTGGTAAAACTAATGATGACAAAATTATAAGTTCTTTGCCAAATACTGCATAATTTTGGAGGCCTATCCCCCCATGACCTGCAATTTACTGTAAATGATGATGTAAATGAGTATGTTAATAAGGTTCAACCCCAGGAAGTCAGGTACCCATTCACCCCTAAAATTCTCATTGTTCAAAAGATAATACCATTTGGTACACAATGTTTTCTGTCTGGATATTTAAGGAAGGTTGGCAAGGAACTTGGGGAGTCTGTAGTCAGAGATGCCACACTGATCGCTGCGTGTCATTTTCTATTGCTAGGTATGTTTCTTTGACTTGTCTTTTATTTTTAGGAATGCTTGTTTATTCTGATCATGTGTGAAATTGTCCTTGATTGATTTTGTAACTTACGTTTTAAATCTTACTTGGAAAATTAATTGTTACTTTTTGATTTATTCAGAATTCTTCCAAAATCATTTATCACCGGTAGATTCGAGGGACACATCGCGGCTTAACCAGATGATTATTAGTAAACCCTGTAGCCACTGACTATGAACTGAACTGGCGATTTTGTGTCCGTGAGATCTATGTAATCAATCGGCTGGAATATGACTCTGAGCGACAATCGGGACCCGAATGAAAGGATAATGAAAGTTAGGACGATTCATATTAATCAATAACTTAATAAGATTAAATTAAAAGAATGATCAGAAATCAATTAGAGCTTAAATCTAAATTAGAGATTCAACTTAAATTGGAGTCAGATTAATATAAATTTAGAGTCAGATAAAATTAATACCGGAGACAATTGATAAAGTGCAAATTAATAATAAGTGTTTTTGCTTCAGCACTTAGAAAAGACATAACAACGTAGAAACCTTCAGCCATTTTATTGGAATCCAACATTGGACTAATAGTTTGGCCCCTTTTACAGGCCGGACACTGAGGGTGTGAGCGTTGATAGGTTCATCCAATTGGACCGTAGGAATCCAACATTTGGAAGCCAAGTCAATGTCCATAAATGTCCCATCTGCTCCGGAATCAAAGAGGGGACACAGGGGTCTCAGTCAAAGACGCAGGGCTGAGACCGTGGGACAGGTAGATCCATACTACAGCCGGTCCGGGAGAAGTATACTATGTCCGGGGGCTTTGTCTAAAAGTGTTGCGCTCGCCAGTAACCCCCTTCCTACTGACGAGCGTTATCTTTTACTAGACAGGAAGCAGAGAAATGACCAGGCGGGGCACAATGAAAGCAAAGTCCATGAACGAGGTTTAGCTGCTTTTCCTTATGTGAATTCTGAGTTCTCCTGACTAAGATGAGCTCTGTGTCGGGCCGTGATTCTGGTGGCCTGGCCAAAGTAGTGGACCGGGTAGGATGGCTAGCTGCCCGGGTAGGTGGAGAGTGGCATCGATGGCATAGGCCCAGACATTGTTCAACTTGGATAGCCAGATCCACCAAATCATCGAAGCGTGGAGGCAGATCCAAAGGATAGATTTCATCCTGGATGTCGTCGGAAAGCCCATGCAGAAACCAGTCCCACATGGCGAGGTCATTCCATTCACAAGAAGCAGCCAGGGTGCAAATCTTGATAACATAATCTGAGACTCGCCGATCAGAATGGAAGGCAATCACTCTCCCGACACACGGACAGAGATGAGGAATGTTCTGTTGAAGACTCGAGAGAACAAGCATACAGCAAACTGGATGGCAACCACACTCCCGACATGCAGGCAGAGACGGGCAACCAAACAGATACACGAGACAGGGCCAACCAGGCAGAGAGTGTGAGGTAAGTACTTCACATCAAACAACAATCAAGCTAAGATACTTAGAACACGAAGGGCTTAAGTAGGGAGTGAATCAGTGGAGAATCAGGTGCTGCTAGCACACTAATTAGTGACATGATCAGCATTCCCCTGGGAACAATCAATGTTCACATGGAAACACTGATCGTGCATGCTGGCAGTGCCTGTGAGACTTGAGGGTGAGAAAATAACAAAACACGCAGAGAAAATTGACAAAATCACCAGAGCCATGATAACTTCAAACTAACAGTACCAGGTAGCAAAACCTGTTCATGATGAAAAATAAAGTCTATTGGTTATTTTAAAAATAGACGCAGCATTTGATATGTCCAAACTTCCTGTTTCAATTGGAAATAATGAAATGTCTCAAGTCATTTCATGGGGTCTTTAAATATGGAGTCTTCTTTAACTAATTTCTCTTGGTTCATGATTTTGTATTATTAGAATTTTTATCTTAGAATTTTTATTTTGAATGTTGCATGTTCCTTTGTGCACTGATTTTCTTTCCCAAGCTCATTATTTTATGTGTTCTGTTGTTTTAGTGATCTGGTTTTGAAGCGATGCTCCAAAATGCAAGCTGCATGTGGTTTGCTTCCAGTGGTCCCGTTTACCTCATGCCGTTTACAACTCTTATACTGGCATATGCGACCCCCATAACAGCCCTGCCATCCCTGAAAACTATAACTTAACTGATATAGCTGATGCCTGGCCCTTAAATGCAACAATATAATCTCCAATGACCCATTCCTGGACACTAAAATTAAAGCCTTCCCCACGTTTGCATGCATTAGCCATTGTGTTATGTTATGCCATGCAGTTAGCAGTGGAACTAACTGGTTTGTAATTGCTGTCCAGGAGAGGCCTGTGCCCCCTCCAGTACCCAGAAAGCCGGGGAAGGGTCCCGCCCTGCTAGTGCGAGACCGATCTCTGGAGGGCTCACAGCGGTTGGAGGCACGAAAGCGGCTTCAAGCTGCTAAACGCGCGGCTGCCTCCCAGCGCCAGAGTTCTGTCACAGAATGTGCAGACAGCATCGAGATATACATCCCAGAAGCTCAGACACGATTATAAACACTCTCTCACACTGAAAATCCTGAAAAGAGGTGCTTACAGGCCTAAATAGACACTGAATGATAATGACAAGGCAGGGTAGCTGTTACATAATCAATCCTTTTTTTCTGTAAAAGAAACTGTATGCATTTAGGACTTAAAGAAATTGTTCACCCTGAAATTAACATTCTGTCAATATAAACTCACACTCATGTCATTCTCAACTCATTTGACTTTCTTCTGTGGAACACAAAATGTTTTATATTTGAAGAATCTTCACACAGGCATTTTCCATGTCATGACAGTTCTTAGTGACCATGACTGACAACTTGTACTCTATGTTAATATATATATAATATGATATAGTCTTCTGAAACTATACAATAGCTTTGTATGTCTCCAATTTGTGAACAAACCAGTCTGATTCTTCAATGAATCAGTGAGGCTTTCAAGTTAACAGCTCATTGGTGTGGAAGATTCTCAGTGAATAATGATAAAAATGTTGTTCTCTCTTCATCACACAAAGTTATCATATCGCTTTAGAAGACTAGGGATATAGTGCACGTGTCATATGGACTACTTGTACGGTGCTTTTTTGGTGTTTATTTCAAATGTTTGAGTTTAATGGACGTGTCTTAGTTTCAAAAACACTGCGTAAAGATTATTAAAAAATGCAAATTTTCTGTTCCCTGGAAAAAATATAAATGCAGTTCACAAATATGAGTAAATAATGACAGAACTTTCATTTGTGGGCAAAATATTCCTTTAATTTTAACGTACTCCTGCCATCTGCGATGTAGCTCCCTTGTTAAACTCCTAAAGACTTTTAAATATTTCTATTAGACACTATACTATATTTAATTGTTAAAATAACCAATAATATATATTTTAACAATTAAATATATATATGGTATACAGTATATATATATATATATAAACACACACACAGTATACTTGTGCCTACAACGCAACATATTGCGTCTGTTGATACTACTACCCAAATAATGCACACTACTGAATTTCTATTAAGTATTACATTGGTTTAATATTGTCATTTCTAGATTTTTGCAGTTACTGTGTAAGAGCCATATGTATTGTGTTCTCATGAAGGACATAAACTACTAAAAGGGCAACACACCAATCACTTCTGAAGAGTTTCACATCAATGTTTGTGTGTTTGTGTACAGGTTTTGCTATATTTGTATGGGCCAAATTTTGGAAAGTATTTTGATTTATATAGTAAAACATGTCATTTGAAGTGGTCATTACTATTTAGTGTTCATAAATTAGCCAAAACATGTTTTAATTTAATCCTGTGGTTTCTGTGAGTTTTAGTTTATGGGAAGAAGCAATGGCATTGCAAGGGGGAGGGTCCAGGGGCTTAAGTCCCTGATGTATTGTCCTAAGCCTCTGAGCTTTTTTGATAAGTTATATAAATTTCACATCTCAAATAAAATATGTTTTATGACTTTTCCTTTGTTCGCTTAGTAGTTCGCCTGATAAAAAGCAGTGGGAGCTGGCCATGGTAGATAACCACTTGCGCATTCATTCAGTTCACTGCAGAAATGACTGTCGGCTGGGTTTTAAAGCCCTCACATTTATAGCCAGCTGTTGTACAGTACTTGTTCTGGCCAGTATGTGAGACTGTTGTCACTTGGCAGGTTTCAACAAACATTCATTTTTCAGAGAACTGATGAGCAGTGTTGGGTAAATTACTTAAAATAGTAATCCACAAATGACTTCTCTTAATTTGTAATCAGATTACTTTACTTATTACTTCTTTGAAAAGGTAATCACATTACTAATTACTTTAAAAAACTTTTCTGCTCAACAAATTCAAAATAGTGTCTGTTTCTTCCTTGTTCATTGTTCAAGACATACGCTCAGCACCTCACATTTCTCCTTCACATTGACTAGTTATGGGGCCATAATTCATGTATTCAACATACAGTAAATAATACAGTATATTAGAAATAAGAAAAACCCTATAATGTACTTAAAAGTAATTAAATTAATTGATTTCAGTATATTTGATTTAAATTATTAATTACAATAATTTTAAATGTAATGCATTACAATACTTTTTACTTTAAAAGTAATTATATTACAGTAATTCAATTACAAAGTAATTAATTACACCCAACACTGCTGATGAAGTAATATGCACGCATTGCCAGGTACTATCCACTGTTCGGTGAAATTGAGATCTTATGTCTAACTTCTATGCTTAATAATTGTTTTTAGTTTACAATGAGACTTGGTATTATTTGGGGAAAATAAATTAATGTTATTCAGTGAAATGCATCATAAATATATATATAAATATACATACATTGTATAGGAACAATCTCCTCAACCCATGACAGACCAGTAAATTAAAAGCAGATTGATCGATCTTTTATTTTTATAGATGTGGATAGTTGTTTTTTAAAGGGCCAGACTTCTTATATATTAATTTACCTCCATACCATACAAATAAACATCAATGTTTTAGTCAGTTCAAGCAAATTAGTGCTGTGTGCTAATTAGAAGCACACCCTTACTTTACTTGTGTGATTTCTTTAAAATCAAGAAAGAAGGTGATAACCAAAACAGACAACAAGAATACTGGGAATCATAAATGTGTTTGGTCAAAATGCAGTAAATGCAGAATGTTGGTTTAGTATAAAGGATAATTTTCTTTTACATATTTTAACGTATTTCAAAACGAATTACATGGGTGGGTTCTTTTGGGGCAAAGCCCGTTATGCCTTCCAACCCTAGCAACGCACCTGGGTAGAAGTAGAGTTGGGCATATAAATATAATTTTCTTCATCTAAAAACAATTGTGTTAATGAGATGTCCTCACTTATATAGCGAAACTAACATGTGTGTGTGTTTATGACAGGCTTTCTGTATGAGTAGTACACTCTCTTACATGTCACCATGCACCTTTGAGACAGGGTGAGGTTGTTCTAAGTATAAGGGACAGAAATTTCAAAACCACATCTTCTCCTGTACTCCCATATTTTACTTTCTCATTTCCTGTCTGCTCACTATCTTTACTCTGCAGTACTGCTCACCTGTTTGAGTGACACATTTGTCTATCAAATGTAACACCTCTACTTGCCCAGTTCATCTGCTCAACACATTCAAGTCACTGAGGGAAATGCCGTAAAAATGCTCCACTCTCATAAATTAGCAATGTGTCATGTTATGGAACATTACATACTGTCAGTCAGTATGTACACTGAGTCCTAACCAGGCATGATGCAATAAAGTGACAAGTGATAAAAGCGTTCTCTTCCATGTAAATCCTAACCAACAAAAACTTGGTTACAAAGCCCCACCCACTGTGAAATCTCATTAGTCCTCTTCAACATAACTGTACATTGCACATCAAATATTTTCTAATTGGTTGTGATTGTGCCACATAGTGCAACAGTTTTGTATTCAGTTTAAAGAGACAAATGTCTTGACTCTGGAAACTTGTCAAATTGCGCCGGTTTAACTTGACTTTGGAGCACAGGAAACACGCTTATTTCGAAAAATGTACACTGTTTAGAGTATTTTGTAAATATTTAAATGATAAATTATTGGAGATTCCTTACTGCTCCCTAATATAGCTTCTCACTATATTTGTCTATATGTTTGTATAAATAAAAAAATAGAGTAGTTGCAGTATTTTTTAATGCAGTAAGTTTCAGGAGTTGTAGAGATATTTACAACCTGATGAAACAAAATCCGACCTGAAAACATCTATCATTTCCTTCTCTACCATTACTCTTCAAAGTATCATTTGAAATATTAAAGCTGCAATGTCATGTCTTCATAAATGACATACACTGACAAAGCAATTTATATATTCACTGTATTATGATCTCAAGAGTTGGCATGATAGTGGCTTTATCTTTTGCCAAGTCAGTGTGTGTGTGTGTGTGTGTGTGTGTGTGTGTGTGTTATTTCCTCATCTAAGTGCATGTACCCAAGTGCTTCCTAATTTTCTCTCTTTTTTTTTCAACTGAAATGTAGCACATAATACTTTGTAATATAATATCAGCTTCTTTTCATCCCTAATTTTAATTTATAATATATTTATATAATTTATAATATATACTTTCAGTAACCCTGCAGAGACACCTGCAAGTTGACATGTGTATCAAAGCAGAGCACATACCATCAGTTTTATTATTTTTCTATTTAAGGAGCCCTATTTTAACTGTTGCAATTCAGTGCCACGCACTCTTGTGCTGCTCTTGTGTAATTGATTTGTAAACTGCACTGCACTGACATATTTCTCAATATTTGCTTTTGTCTGATCGAACCGTCTAATCTTTTTCAATAATAAATAATACTAATTTGCACTTGTTAAATTTGTTAAATAACCAGAGCTATTTCTATTTGTTTTGGCTAAAGATGTTTCACTGTGGATAGACACATTAATATAAATATATTGATATTAACTTCCCAGCAGCCAATGTGCATCCACTCTCTATTTTCATATATAGTTCAGATGCATTGGCTTTCGTTGTCGTTTCCTTGTAGGATTTATATTATTGACTAAACTCTTAAAGTTTCAGTTATTATGCACTAGAGAGCCCTTCTACTGTGGTTAATATTTGTTTTCAAATATTATTGATGTTAAACGCTCGGCCTTAATTTATGAATATATGATAGTCGTGCACAACGTAGCCTCAGGGGAGACTATATAATGTGTGTATGAATGTGTGTGTCTGTGTACCTGTGTATGTTTGTAATATCCACTCATATTGATATTCATATTGATATTTCTTTTCACTGTATCAATTCAGTGAACATAGTTTAGTAGTATGAGACATTTTAATATGCAAAATAAAATGACCCACTGAAAAATGACACTCATTTTTGACAGTCATATAATATAAAATTAAATATGGGCAATCAATGATTAACACAATGTTTTTTTTTTTTTGTAAAAATCCTGAATTAATTTAGCCTACTGAAATATAGACTCATTCAAGTCTATTGAAATTTGGCATTTAGTTTGATTTAAATAATTTTTCAGTCCTATTTAGTTTTTAAGGGATGTTTATAAAACATTAGAGAGATATTTAGTGAGACTATGGCACTAAACTTTTTGTTTTTGCATATTATTGCCAAATATGAGCATCCACCACAATGAAGTTTGGGAAATGAAGGCAGGTTTACTGTTCTTTTACAAGCAAACATTTATCAAAATGACTGTGTAAATACATGAATGTTGTTCATTGTAAATGTAACCTACATCTAATATCTTATTACTTACATTTTGTATTTATTGTAACAACACTGTTGATGTTATGGCTCGTGTATTTTGATCATTAAAAATGTACAGACACACAGCCATGAGTGATTCTTTTTCAGATACAGCATGAGAGCAAATCTTCACTTTGTTGTCACGCATTAGAAGACACTTTCAGGCTAGAAATATCAGGGGATTCTACAACTGTGATTTCGAGGTCTGAGAAAGTCATGGTTTTATTCTTATATTTTTATTTTATTAAAATAATTGTATTTTATTAAATGTATTAAATTGTATGTATAATATACAGGTGAAACTCGAAAAATTAGAATATCGTGCAAAAGTTCATTAATTTCAGTAATTCAACTTAAAAGGTGAAACTAATATATTATATAGACTCATTACAAGCAAAGTAAGATATTTCAAGCCTTTATTTGATATAATTTTGATGATTATGGCTTACAGCTTATGAAAACCCCAAATTCAGAATCTCAGAAAATTAGAATATTGTGAAAAGGTTCAGTATTGTAGGCTCAAAGTGTCACACTCTAATCAGCTAAACACCTGCAAAGGGTTCCTGAGCCTTTAAATGGTCTCTCAGTCTGGTTCAGTTGAATTCACAATCATGGGGAAGACTGCTGACCTGACAGTTGTGCAGAAAACCATCATTGACACCCTCCACAAGGAGGGAAAGCCTCAAAAGGTAATTGCAAAAGAAGTTGGATGTTCTCAAAGTGCTGTATCAAAGCACATTAATAGAAAGTTAAGTGGAAGGGAAAAGTGTGGAAGAAAAAGGTGCACAAGCAGCAGGGATGACCGTAGCCTGGAGAGGATTGTCAGGAAAAGGCCATTCAAATGTGTGGGGAGCTTCACAAGGAGTGGACTGAGGCTGGAGTTACTGCATCAAGAGCCACCACACACAGACGGGTCCTGGACATGGGCTTCAAATGTCAAACGTCTTACCTGGGCTAAAGAAAAAAAGAACTGGTCTGTTGCTCAGTGGTCCAAAGTCGTCTTTTCTGATGAGAGCAAATTTTGCATCTCATTTGGAAACCAAGGTCCCAGAGTCTGGAGGAAGAATGGAGAGGCACACAATCCAAGATGCTTGAAGTCCAGTGTGAAGTTTCCACAGTCTGTGTTGGTTTGGGGAGCCATGTCATCGGCTGGTGTTGGTCCACTGTGCTTTATTAAGTCCAGAGTCAACGCAGCTGTCTACCGGGACATTTTAGAGCACTTCATGCTTCCTTCAGCAGACAAGCTTTATGGAGATGCTGACTTCATTTTCCAGCAGGACTTGGCACCTGCCCACACAGCCAAAAGTACCAAAACCTGGTTCAATGACCATGGTATTACTGTGCTTGATTGGCCAGCAAACTCGCCTGACCTGAACCCCATAGAGAATCTATGGGACATTGCCAAGAGAAAGATGAGAGACATGAGACCAAACAATGCAGAAGAGCTGAAGGCCGCTATTGAAGCATCTTGGTCTTCCATAACACCTCAGCAGTGCCACAGGCTGATGGCATCCATGCCACGCCGCATTGAGGCAGTAATTAATGCAAAAGGGGCCCAAACCAAGTACTGAGTACATATGCATGATTATACTTTTCAGAGCTCGACATTTCTGTATTTAAAATCCTTTTTTTTTATTGATTTCATGTAATATTCTAATTTTCTGAGATTCTGAATTTGGGGTTTTCATAAGCTGTAAGCCATAATCATCAAAATTATATCAAATAAAGGCTTGAAATATCTTACTTTGCTTGTAATGAGTCTATATAATATATTAGTTTCACCTTTTAAGTTGAATTACTGAAATTAATGAACTTTTGCACGATATTCAAATTTTTCGAGTTTCACCTGTATAATAAATTAATTATATAAAAGTCATGCAAAATTCTTTAGTGAATATAAATTTTTCTAGTTATTCTCAGCTCTAACATTTTTAATTGGCTAAAGCTGTTTGTGAGTGCAAACTTTATTAAAAAACATTTTTAAATCATTATCCAGTAATCATGAATGACTGGAAAAATCATGGAAGTTCATTGGTCAACGTGTGTGCCCACAAGCCATTTCTATGTAGAATTTTCTTTTTTTTTTTTTTTATACAGTTATTCAGTTAATTAACTTCTCAGATCTGCTGTTCAGTTTGATCACTTGTTGCCAACTAGACCAATGAACATTTTGAATCGTTTATTTGAATCTTGGACCATTGAGAAGTCTAAAAGAAGGAATAGCTGTCAAACTGAGAGTGAATTGGATATACAGGACAGACGTGTCCCTGTTAATCCGTCTTTATTGTCTGTGCTCGGATACACAGGCATACACACTCTCAAAGACACCATTGGCAAGCCACCGTTGACGTCTGGTTTTAGCTACTGCTAATTAAATGCAGGATTATGCTAATTGGCGTTCCTGTGAAGCTAACACACAGAGAAGAATGTCAGTATGATTTAGTGATAGCCTGTAGAAACGTGCCTTTATTATGTGTGAGATATCAAGGTAGGGCAGCAGTATTGGCATAAATAACATCTTTAGATGTACCTTTCATCATGGTGGCTTCCGCTCTATTAAAAGAATTCCAATCCTTTCTGTTTGGCCTTACATGTTTTTATTTGATTTTTCAAGCATGTCCAAATGCCCAATCTTTATCTTGATCATCTTCATTTAGAACTTAAAAAAACCTGAAACGTTTCCACAATTTTCCAACTACACAAATACACAATGACTATGTATATATGCATCAAGCATCATCACTTTCTGATTAAGGTCCATATTCTGGATTACCAATAGCTTTGGGGCATGTAAAAAAAAAAAGTCTGAATAAAGGCTTATTCACAATATGGGTATTAATTAGAAAATGCACACAAATATTCAAAAGTTAATAAGAATCTGGTAATATTCTGGTTATGTAAGCATCAAGTAAACACTTACTAAATAAAAAACAAATGGCATAATCAGAATTGTGTCATGTAAACATTTTTGGTATATCCACCAGAACGGAACATTATCTGTGCGTCTATTAGATTACACTTACAAACAATTGTGAAAAGTCAATTTTTTTTACTAACAGTTTACAAACATTTAAGGAAAAGTAATGGCCAGTGTTGGGTGTAATCCAATTACAAATTAATTACTTACTGTAATCTAATGACTTTTTAGTCAAAAATTATCATAATCAGATTACAGTTACTGACTTTAAATTAATTTAATTATTTTAAGTACGCAATAGGGATCTGCTTATTTCTAATATATTATTTATGTAGAATTCATGAATTATGGCCCCGTAACCAGTCATTATGAAGGAGAAAGGTGAAGATCTGAGTGTATGACTTGTGTGTAACAATAAAGAAGGAAGAAATATTAACATTATTTTGAATTTGTTGAGAGGAAGTGTTTAGAAAGTAGCTTAGAAGTAATTAGTAATGTGATTACTTTCCCAATAAAGGAATCTGATTTTTTTTTTATTATTATTATAAATAATTAGTAAATTGTTGTGGATTTGTAATTAATTTACCCAACATGGCCAATATTTGTTCACTTAATGTGTTATTCATAGGACATGAATGAGAATAAATGAGATTTAATAATTGTCCAAAATTAATAAAAAGCAGCATCATAAAATAGCAACTATATAAATGTCCTGTTTGGAATAAAAGCTTAACCAGAACATGGACCTTGATCTGTAAATGTTGTAGATGTAAACATAATTAATCAAAAATAAAATCAGTCGTGGAAGTAAAAAGAGGGAGGCTCTTTTTTTGTAGAAAACAAAACTTTATTTAAACACCATGTGACCCCTATTTGCCACATACATTGCACAGTAAGGAGAAGTCACATAATTGGGCATCATGTCACATTGGCTACTGTAAATGCACTGTTCTAAGGTCCCTAAACCTTTAAATGAATATATTTGGTGACTTAAAACCATTCTTTCCATTTATCCTCTGAAAGTGGTCTCAACTTGATAAACCAAAACAGAAAATAGACTTTAATACAATTCATGTAGTGTTCATTCTTCCAGCTCACTTGTCCAAAGTGTGTTGTGTATTTGAGTGTGAGTGTGTGAGTGTGTGAAGGGGTAGGGTTGGGAAGCATGTGGGCACATTCACTGGCCGTTTCTACACTTAGTATTCAGAGGAAATCTCAGTCTATAGTTCTGCTACATCTGAATATCCATCAATAGAAATGTTAGGAAAAAAAACAAACATACTAAAGACAGCATTTGAAACTTTACAACAAAAACAAAACAACAACTGAACATCTTGAGACACAGAATGACCCGGTGCAGTAGTGATTAAAGTCTGTTGGATCGTAAGCTAGAGTTGATAAGATACTGAGATGACCTGCCATTTTGTGCAAAAAAGAATGAGGCAGAATAAAAAATACGTGATTTCTAAAAAATTAGGCGAAATCGACAATCATAGAGCTAAATCTCTGAAAACGAGAAAGAAAGACTCATGAGGAATGAGGAGAAGCACTTGTCTTCTCCAGTAAGGGAAAGACAGGAAGTTGTTTTACTGTGTTTGGTTTTGGTCCCGTGTACAAAACAAAAAGATACATATGTATTTACATATAAATGGAATATAAAAAAAGAAGTGACTGCCAAGGCACCTTGAAATGCTTTACATAAAGGAATCCTCATCAATTTGATTTACATTTACCAAAAATAGAAATAATCAGGCCATGCTTGTTTGCTTTCTGTTGCTCAGTCAAGTTTTTTTTAACTCACTGTGGAGTTTGGAGTTTTAGGGGGGCAAGAGATAGGGGAGCTAGAAAGAAACATAGATGAAGCTCTTTCATCCATCTATTCTGTCCTCTGCCTGTCTTCAGGCGAGGAGCTGTTTTGCCTGCAGCTCCATTTCTGCAGCTCTCTTCAGCGCCACATCAACCAGCAACTGGAAACCACTGAAGTCCTGGGTGAGGTCGGGTGGGGTGGGCGGTGGGGTGTTGAACAGGCCGCTCTGAGGGCTGACGTTCCCCTCTCCGCTCACCCCAATGCTCCCGTGACACCCAAAAAGGGCGACTGCCTCCGTGACAGGCAGCTCTGTAGCTCCCTCGACGCCCAGACCCGGCACTTGGGTTGTCGTGACGATTCCTTGCGTGGTTGCGGAGATGGTGGTGTGGCAGATGACAGAGGGTCTGGGTAAGACAGTTCCAGGTGAGGGGGGTGATTTGGGAGACAGGGCCTTTTTGGGGTAACCATTAGAGATGGGGGTATTGCTGGTTGGGTGAGGTGAGCCAGGCTCATAGATGCTGCGGTCTTCTCCATTAGCAAGCAGGCCATGTTTGGGGGACTGGGAGTTGTCGCTTAGCATTTCGCCACCCTTACTCCCACGTCGGGAGATTGTGAACTGGTTGGGGTCTTTGCCGTCTTTCCGGAGCATCTCAGGAAGTAGTCGTCGCCGAGCATTTATAAACCAGTTACACACCTGTGGAGAGGAGACCAAAAAATATGATAAATCACAATGCTCCTAAACTTACAAAAGAAAATGTCCTGGTCCTATTTTACTCCAAAATCAAAAAATCTGAAATTATGCAGTATATTTTTTTACATTGTGACATTATATTCATGACAGTTACATGAATTTTACCCCTAATTCTCATTATTTCAATGTGAAAAAAAAAAACAATATTAAGCATTTATATATAATGTTAGTGGTAATGCCTCACATTTTCAAAGATTTAAAAATAAATAAATAATATTATATATATATATATATATAAAAATTATTAATAATATATATATATATATATATATATATATATATATATATATATATATATAAAAGGGCAAAAATCTTTATAGCCCTGAATGTAGGATTTATTTTCTTTATGCAAAATATATCTTAATTGTAAAATATTGGTAAAATATTTGTTTAAATCAGCTAAATATTTTTTTAATTAAAAAACATTTAAATAAGACAAAGAAGAAAAATTCAGACAGAAAAACAATTTTAATATAAAGCTTTTTTTCAGCAACAACATGTTACATTTTTTTATGGGGAAAATAAACTTAAATTCTATCACTTCTAAGTTCTAACTTTTACCACATGCTATTTTTCTGAAAGTTAAAAGCCTGTGTTCCTTTAAACCACATGTATTTTGTTTATGCCTTTTGCTTCTTTAAGCTGACTTGCTTAATTTTAAAATGGGAATTCATGTGGCAACATGAGTTAACATGTGACAGCATTCTGACAGATTCTATTTGTGATTTTCCTCTTTTAAAAGGCTGAGCAGGCACTTAAAATGTCTCGGTTCCAACCAGGAAGCTCTTGGTGGTGAGGATTTCTCTCTGGGACAGTTCACCTTTATCCCTCAGTTTGCTCTCTTTGTTGGGCCTAAGGGCTTTAGACTTTAATCATGCTAATAGCTTTGTATCTTTCACAGCTCTGCTAGTTCTTACTTGAAGGGGTCTGAGAGCTTACTCTAATGAAAATCTCAAATTTTGGGCTATTTAAAACATTTAAATAACACAAAGAAAAAAAATACAGACATTGAAACACGTGTAAATGCTTGACTTCAGTGTGCATCTCACAAAAAACACCAATTACTGCACCATGTTAATAGCCGACTGTTAACACCTTTAGTCTATATCAACAATTGAATTTGAATGGCTTTTATTAGTCAAAGTAGACCTCACACAAAAGCAATCTGATGATTTACATTCAAATTAAAGACACAGGCAAACAAATCTAAAATCAACTTTGATTTGATTTTCTTTGTTGCTCTGTGCTTTCGGACCTTAAAATCCTTTTTATTAATTTATGAACATTTCTAAACCACAAGATTTCCATACATCTATATTTTTTCTATATATTAAGACTTTCAGCAGGTAATATTTAAACACTCAATACAATACAACACTCCTGTTGATCCAAACCAGTATGATAGCCTCAATCACCATTGTATGGTGAAAAAAGTATGCAATGAACACACTACCAACACACCAACACACTACCAGACTTATTTTGTGTTCCATGGAGAAAAGACAGACATACGGGTTTGAAACAACTATCCCTTTAAAAATATATTCTGATGTTGACCTATTTTACCCATAGACACACTTCTATCATGTTACTATGTCATAATGAAACAACTTAAATAGTTCAAACTTTTCTTTCTTTGCAAGTATCTATAGGGAGCCGTTTTCAAGATCCTTAGTATGGTAATGTTCCAGTATTGTCTAACAGTGAGTCACTTCAGAATCCACAATGGCTCTCTGGGTAATGGGTCTGTATTGTGTATCAAATGGTCTGCCTGAGCCTGGTAGTCTTCACTATGTTAATGTGTGTGCATTGTGTCTCCCTATTGTTAGTGAGACAGCTGGCTGAGCGCAGGGGAAATTCCTGGCTCAGTGTCTGTGCAAGTCTCTCTCTCTCCCTGTGTCTCTCTCTGAGATGACTCAAAACTGTTATTCACTCATCTGATCACAGGAATTCTCTCCATTGACTGCATTCACAGGAAGTGTTGTTTATATGACGCTAAAACCCAGCAGGAACAGAACGTCTGATCTTAAACAAAGTCGTGCTAGCAAAAAAGAGCTGACTCTTTCATTCTCTGCCACATATTTTCTGGCTCTCTGCTAGTTATGACATTGAGCCATTCGGTTTCCTTCACACGTCAGTGACATTGATGATAGCTAACTGCTCTCCTGTGAAGCATATAAACAGATTACTGATCAACAAAGTAGAAAACTGAAAAATTCCCCTCTGCATTCTTGACTGAAACAGTTTCTCACGACTGGCTATCAGACCTTCTCCGAGGTATAACTTATAAAAAAAAAAAATTTTTTGGACATTGAAACAAGTAGCAGTGGTCATCTTTGAATTATATTTTAACATTTAAAGAGATCACTTTTCATTTGGATTCACTCCTAAATTAAAATTTTGTAGAATGTTGGTCTCTTTATGTAAGCTAACGGTGACAGAGAATGTCATCTTCTTTTATCTTCCACGCAGAAAAGAAAGTCATGCGGATGTGGAACAACATGAGGTTGTGCACAATTTTTGTGAACTATTCCTTTAATTCCTTCAGGTGCTGGCCTTATGAATGTTCTGGGTGAAATTATACAGGTACATATTACACATTAATTCATGAGTTCACTGGTTCTTATAGTCCTGGAGTGCATTAAGGTAAACTTATTTTGTGTGCCGTCCATACAGATGGAGTTCGAGCCCAGGACTGGGATTGAGCTCTGAGATCCCCATCCTGGACAATCTAACTAAAGCAAGAAATAGAAAGACAATTTTGAAATAATTGGTATAGGCATTCTAAAATCTAAAAATGGAGATGGGGAGGTAGAGGGATGCCAGAAAAAGTGTGAGGGAAGCAGCCGCTAATATATACTTGGTATACGATTGGAAGGTCAAGATAAACCAGCTCCTCCCGAGCTTCTATTTTGGAAGTTCCTTTGTAAAATATAACACGTCCAAAAAATATATTGGTGCACACTTTGCATATTATGTTTCCCATTTGGTTTTACTCTTCTAATTTTGTCTATTTATTGTAATGCATACAGTTTATATTGTGTATCATGTTTATGGAGTAGACTTTTAGATTGTATAGTGTAAACAGATATACCTATACATTTCAAATGTAACTGTATTTATTGTATTATATATGGTACGTTTTTGTACTGCTAATGCACACCTATCTATCTATCTATCTATTTCAACTGTTCAGTACCTGTAGTGTGGAGAGATGGGTCTGCTTGGAGAGCAAGGCCTTTTCCTGCTCTGATGGATAAGCATTGTAGCGGTGTTGGTAGAGCCAGTCCCGTAGTATCTGTACTGACTCTTTGGGCAAGTTTCCTCTCCTCTTCCTCTTCCCAGACACTCCTCCGTTTGACGAGAGGTCCAGAGGCACGTCCAAACTGTCTTCATCTTCTGTCTCACTGCCAGACACCGCCAGCACACCTGTAGTCACACAA
Source organism: Xyrauchen texanus (assembly GCF_025860055.1). NCBI lineage: Eukaryota > Metazoa > Chordata > Actinopteri > Cypriniformes > Catostomidae > Xyrauchen > Xyrauchen texanus. Next base: position 20,781,402 of record NC_068316.1, read on the forward strand.
GATAAACATTGCAACTTAAAACCATGAAGTATAAAGTGTTTAGTGTGCACATTTTTTTAGCAATACAAAGTAGGCCGGGAAAATTAAAAAAGGTACAAGGTTGGGTTGGTGTATGAGAAATTTGCTTGTAACAGTGAATAAACATGTTTTAGGGAACAAGTTAGCAGGGAATCAAGTGCCCATGCGTGTGAAGGAGGACAAAAGACACCCCAGTCAAACATCAACCCCCCTCCATCCCCTGCTGAGGACCCTAAACCCCTTCCTCCCCCTGCTCTCTCTCTCTCTCACACACACTGTCTCCCTCCAAACTGCCAAATTCTACACAACAGAGTGGTCGTTTGTATGCATGCATAATTATGTGTGTGTGTGTGTGGCAGCTGATGTGTCACATCCCTGCTGTCAAGCAAAGCCATGTGATTCATGATTGGACTGTAGGCGTCACAAAGACTCTAAACTGTGTCAATGTTTTAACATGCCCTTATGAGTACTGTATATACTGTATACACATTTACATACTAAAACAACTATTCTATATATATATAAAAGAGTTTGTTTTGAAAATGTACTTATGTAAATATGTATTTTTCCCACTTTGGAAGGTTTCTGTAATATTTATTGCATATGACTTGATCAACTGTATCCTAACACTTCTGTCTTTTGCATCGTAAGAATGTTCGATTACCAATGATACCATTTAGTTTTCCCACACCACAAAATTAAATTCAAATTGTTGGAGACTTCTCATAGCCACGCTATGTGAAACTAAACTTTCCCCAACTTCTGCTCGAGTGTGTGCGAACCAACCACAGGGGACAGTTCACTTCACACACAGAACGAAACGGATGAAATCACACAAACGTCTATATATGAAGTTACACGAGAAAATGATTCAAATTGTGAAGAGGAGTAATTTTGCGTCGGCCTACATGAGGGGGAGGGGAACCTGTTGCAAATCTCAAGACCAAACAAAAGAATGTCGGTTGGAGGACATTTCAAACTCTGTTTTTTTCTCTCGACTTTTCCTCGGATTAAAACACGTAAAATCGCGTCAATTGAAATATAAAGGGTTGACACTCTACTCGGCACTATTAAAAGTCATGGTATGTGAGAAATATTGACTTGAGAGTAGGGAATAGCTAGGGCTCTATTGTGTGCTGTGTGAAACACGAGGTCGGAGAGAATGTGAAAGCGTCGCCTCGAGGAAGCGGCGCGAAATACACAAACTTCACAAAAGCAGGTCAGGAATTAATGTTACATTGTTGCACATTTTAGAACGCGGCACAGTGTTCTGGCGAGCACCCGTTACGTAAGTTACAAAGCAGCAGTAAGTTTAAAAAAAGAATGCACTTGGAAAGTTCCCCCCTCACATTCCCAACAAAACTTCAGAGTTAGTGTTGAGAGAAACTAGGAAAGACTGGACATTTTCCCAAACCAGGGAGTTCAACTGTTACATGAAGGTATTTAATACTCCAGTTATAAAACTATCCCCATATACATGCTCAGTAAACCTGAAAATAGTTACATTTGAAACTATTTTAACTTGTGGGGGGTCTAATGAGTTCCATTCATGGAACAACAACATCTCAAAATCTAAAATAAACACGACTAGCCTAACTTTTAGCATGTTAGTACAAAATTACAGAACGTTTTTGTTGTTGTTGTTGTGAATTTAAAAAAAGAAGCCTGTTAATTAAGCGAAACGGCTCGATGTGACAGCCCGCCAGCACATGGTGAGAAAAGGCTGTTTTGTCTGCAGCGGAAAACAATAGCAGGCAATGCCAGACAAGGAGAAAGAGGCTTTTCTTTTAACCATCATTGACAAGTTTCATCCAGACGTTACAATCTGACACTACACCAATACAAGTTTAACATATTTCAGCACTATCGTACATATTGAGGTGATACATACCCTTTTTGGTCTTCATGTCCGTCAAAATTCCCCTTTTCACGTTAGCAACGAGGACGAATTTATTTCCAAAGCGTCGGTTCCTCCTCGCTTCAATCACAGAAATGTATTATTCCAGATTGTTGCGAAGTATCGCTGGTATTTCTTTTGTCGAAGAATAACCGCGGAGCGTGTTTTTCATTTGTCGGAGACGCAACACATTGTCGGGGTACCTGGGACAGGCTGTGCGGCTCTCATTCAGTGTGTGTGTGTTTGATGTGGAAACTGGGTGACAGCTATCTTTGACAGCTGCGTGACTCAACGCGGTTAGATCCTCCCCCTCTGAGGGCAAGAGGGAAAAATCTGACATCAGACCCACATAAAACGGACAAAAAGAGACAGAAACTGGCTTTTGACAAATCGACACGAATCTTTAACATGTGTAGAGAACTATCTAGTTCGCGGGATGTGTTTATGAAGACGCGTTTGTCTCGCTTAATTGAATTTAGTTCCTGCACGTTTCCCTTTAATGACTGCGGCAGAGATACAGGAAGCTGGTTTATTATGAATGTAGGTTAACATTACCAAGAGGCAGACACATGGCAGGGATATATTTGGGACTGCTTACATCAGCATACTTATGTTTGGCGCTGTACTCGAAACCAGTTATTCATATATATATTCATTGAGTATGATGTTTTGGTGATAGGGGCCGTTCAGACCGAATTCGTTTATGCTCTAAAAAAAAAAGATTGCAACGCAATAAATATAACGGAACGCAGATGTCTCTAGACGCGTTTTTAAAAGTTGTCGTTCTTTTTTATTTTATTGACAAGGCGTCTAAAAACGATGTGAACGTGTTTGCAAGACCGTGTAACTGTTGCAGTAATCTTAAAATGTGTTATCAGGTGCAATGAGGCGTTTATTTCAGGTGACAGATGTCCATGATGATGCTAGTGCAAACGAGAGCACCACAGCTCCATTTGTATCCTGTGCGTGATGCTTCCTGTTGGCGCAGCGCTGCGTGATACGTGATACGCAGTTGACCGTTGGGATTATATGATGGGGCTTTGGTTGTAAAGCAAGAATCGCTTGTTTCTTCAGCTGTCCTGGTGACGCGTCCCTAATTCAAATCACAGCAGTCTCAGAATCCTTAACGCTGATTATCTCTCTTACGTATGGAGCCCTACATTTATCTTTTGCAATTCCAGTTTGGCTCACCAGGACGGTTTGTAGCCTATTTCTGCATTAAATAGGGCTAAAATGTTAGTTGTTTATTACGCAGAGATATAATGATACAGTGTACAGGCAAACCTTCAGAAGCAAGCTTGATCTACTTGTCAAAACACCGAGGCACATGGAGTTGCTTACCGCCTTTTTGGATGCTGTTTGGAGTTGGTAGATATAGGTCAGGTTGTTGACTTGTCAACGGCTGGCGTGCGTCACACGTCTGGTTGGCCTGAAGTCTATCTATTGATAAGAACATAGGTGATTTTTTAAAAATTATGATTGTATAAGATACTCGCAAACAATTGTTAATATATACAACAATTGTTAATTAAAACAAAACAAATGTTAACATCGCAGAATGTGCCGTCCGTGTCATAGAAATGTAATTAAAACTTGGTGAGGAAATGTCGTTAGGCTGACTGACTGAAAGTGGGATGATGTGATGATTCGCGATTTCTCATAAACCGTGAGACAGCGCACTTGGGATTGTGTCAGATTTGTATTATAGCAGTGAAATAGATGTTTTTGTTATCCGATAATTGGGACCAGTTGCTCCCCCTGGTGTTGATTTGCGTAGGGGGCAAACGGGTACTAAAAAATCGTCTTTGAAGTATGAGGCTGACACCTTGTGGTACAGAGCTAATGAAGCTCTCATGCGTTTGACAGATAAAAAGATGGCGCCGTGGATACAATATAAATCAGTTGTTTGCATTGATAAATTCTGTCAGTACAGTAAGACAAAATACACATGTTAAAAATACATTCTCTGAAAAAAAATATATATATTATGCAGTGTTGTTTCTCAAACAAGATAAATCAAACTGATCTTGTTTTAATGATTTATTCATATTTTTTACATGAATTATTGTCAAGGATATGATTTTTTCCCAAAAAGTCTTACTAGAAAAAAGAAATTTTGATCCAACGTGAATTTTCTTCATAGAAAAATATGATCATGTCTGGTAACATATGCGTGTAAATTGGAAAGAAATAGCATTTTATTTTAGCATAAAGCTGATGATTATCAAGGTTTATTTCTGTTTCTTCTGCTCCAAACTTACTACAAACGTACTTCTCTGTCTGCTCGTTTGAATGCAACACATCATAAGAAAGTGTTTCACCGCTGTTCAAATGCACTTTGGATCACATCATTAATATGTATAAATGTTTTCTATCTGAAAGGACAAAATATTAAATGAAACAAATGACAAAAAAATGCAAAGTAATCTCTTCAGTAATCAAAAGACTTTTGAATGTAACTGTATTCTAAATACCAATTATTTAAATGGAATCTGTAGTGGAATACAGTTACATATATTTGTATTTTAAATACGTAATCCTGTTACATGTATTCCGTTACTCCCAACCCTGCTAGCAGGACATATTTTCCTTTCAGTAACACAAGCATAAAGGGAGATATCAACTTCCAGTTTAGTTTATGGAGACATATGTCACCACAGTGAAACAGAATGCAGCAGAACTATGCGTGACACTTATGTGAAAGCTATTTAAACCCCTTTGGATTGAGCTGACCTTGGATTTAAACATGATCTGTCCAGTGACATCGCTTCCTCTGTAATCATCTGTAAATAGATAGGTAGATAGATAGATGAACACAAAAAGGAATAAAACAACAGAGAGACCCTGTAAACCTGTCTGAGGTTTAACAAAATGTATATATATATATTTAGAAATTTTTAGGAAAAGACATATTTTCAGGTCATATGCCCTAAGAAACCTTGACTTAACAATTCATGATATTTTTGTAAACCATAGTTTTTTTTATACCTTTTTTTTAATTAATGAATGTATTCATGGTACAATGAGGTATGTTAACCTTTTAATTGATGGTTACACCACATCATATATTTTACAAATACACACACACACACACACACACACACATATATATATATATATATATATATATATATATATATATATATATATATATAAATTATATAAAATGCTATAAATGTTTTTTTTTTCATTCCTCAAAATGTATAAAGTCCCAATTGGACACAAATATTACATTTCTACGAACTTGACGCATGTGTTTTAAACTAGATTCATCATTTTATCACCTCAGACAACCTTTTGTCACTGACGCATGAACCATTAATGACAAACTCAAATCCACATGGCCAAACTCACACAACAGGTTCAGTTAAAGGGGTGAAGACTCTCTTTGCAGAATATGATGTCATGAGGGATGAGGTCATGAGTCATAATATTTAGAAACTTTATCCACTTTGTGGATTAGCCTAGTTGGTGCAGCATTTTGTCAACAGTCATTGAAAGGAAGTTGCGAGCTTTAAATGGGGAAAAAAGAGATGAAAGATACCTCTTGGATTGTAGTTTTGGTCTGACTATACAGTTCCAATAAAGTCTCTCATATGCTTAAGGCAATTTACAGCCAATTCTTTATAAAGTAGGACCAATAAAGTTTCGTGTGAGGCGGGACTTCCTCGCTGTTGAGAGGCAGTTAGGTTTGCAGAGCTTTGTGGGAACCCGCGGCCTCTTGGCAAGCTTTACGCATTCCAATCTAGCGACGCCGCCCTGACGCGCTCTGTAGCGTAAACACGGACAGAAGCGAGAGAAACACCGAGAGCCCAAGTGACACATCACATCTCTCGCATTCCCGCGAGCTGCTGGTCGTTTCCTCGGACCGGGATTCAGAGAGCTAGGGGTCCGGTTACCATTGCTCCCTCTAAAAATAGGGTTGCTTTGGGGCTGACGCAATTAACTGGGGCTGGACCCTCTGTGGCGGCGGGGAACGAGGAGGATCCATGGAAACGCGCTCTGCACATTCAATGCTATTGATGACAAAGTGTATTTTTAGACTGTGTTGTCATCGTTCGGTAACAACGAAGCACAAGGCGTATTGTATAAAGGGAGGACGTTGAAAATGCACTTGTACAGCAGCGCGTTAACACACTACCCCGGTTCCTCTCGAAAAGTTTCGGTAACTGTCACTAGTGTCGCCAATAACTCAACAGCGACAAGCTCGAGTTCGTTGGAAGCGGACCGTAACAACGTTAACGGAAGCGCCACAGAAGCGCAGACGGAATATTTGCTTCGGGGGGAACAGACCGGCGCGAAGATGCCTGCTCTTACATGTTATGAGGCCACCTCGATGAGGCCGGTTTTCTATACATCTACTGCCGAGATTATCATCACACGACCTGATGGTGTGGAGAGATCAGTGCCAATTAACATCGTGAAGGAGCCACGGACGAACCGTAGACATCTGGAAACACACTACCGCCCAGTTTCTTACGCAGTCAATGGAGATGACCATTCCAGCTTGGATTTAGATTGCACAAGAAGCGATGATGAAATAAGTGAGAAAAAATCTATAAACTGCCATACGTTTTTTGACCAAGACAATTATAGAGTTCGTGAGAGGAGAGTTGAGCCTTGTGTACAAAAGGATTTCACAAACCCCAGAACTTTTGAATCTGACTCATCTGAAGGTTTTTTCCCCTCAAAGATCAACTTCACCAGAAAAGGCCAGAAATTGACGAAAATGACAGCGAACCTACAGAGGAGCCAGTCTTTGAGCTGTGTATCCTTCAGGAGCCTACTGCAACAACCAACATAAGGGACAGTGACAACAAGGTGACCCGTTACCTGGCCGAAGTTGATAAACAGAATAAATACCTGCACAATAGGCAGAAATACCGCTTTCACATCATCCCAGATGGGAACTGCCTGTACCGGGCTGTTTCCAAGGCTGCTTATGGGAGCCAGTCAATGCACAAAGAGCTGAGAGAGCAAACCATGCATCACATTGCTGACCACCTGGATGAGTTCAACCCCATCATCGAAGGAGATATTGGGGAGTTTCTGATCAATGCAGCACAGGATGGTGCATGGGCTGGCTATCCGGAGCTTTTGGCCATGAGTCAAATGCTGAAAGTGAATATCTACTTAACCACTGGGGGTAGTGTGGAAAGCCCAACTGTATCAACCATGGTGCACTATTTGGGAGAAGAGGACTTGTCTAAACCATCAGTATGGTTGAGCTGGCTCAGTAATGGTCATTATGATGTGCTGCTGGACAGCAGTCAGCCCAACCCAGAGTATGACGCCTGGTGCCGTCACACCCAGGTACAGCGCAAAAGAGATGAGGAGTTGGCCAAGTCCATGGCGGCATCCCTATCCAAAATGTACATTGAGCAGAATGGCCTGCACTGAGATTGGAGAAGATATCTGGGAGTTCTGTATCTCACTCTGACGTTTCCAAACAGATTGCACTTTTATTCCTTGTGTGATGAAAACTTGCCTTAATTTATTACATTTCTATCCTTGTGTGTGTTTATTTTATCTGTTGAAGTGCAGTGCACAGGATGATTTGTGGTGTGATGTGTAAACAAATAAGGATTGTGTGGGTCTGAGCGAATGTTTTTTTTGTTCTTTCTTTTAAGCTTTGATCGCATGTGTGTCGACGTCATCTTAATTCTGGTAATTTTCTTTCTGTACAGTGTTCTGATTTATTATGCAATCTGTTGTGCTGGACTCTGTCTTTACTAAAATGGAATGTTTAGCACTTAAACAAACATTACCATGTTACCACAAATGCTCTTGTCATTATTTGTGTCCCCCACCTCCTGCTGTCTTTAAACTTGACTGTTGTGTTGTATTAAATGATGAATTTCTCATTTTCAAGTGCCTAAAATCTATTTAGCAAAATATGTATTTTGGAATAAACATTTTGAAGCAATTTGAACATGTTTAATGTTTATTTACATCATCAGGTCTCGCAAAAAAAATTAAGTATGGAAAAGGATATGTAAATTGAAGTTTTCCTATTAGTCCTTAACAACTGTAAATGCACTAGAATGCTCAGTGCTAATGCATAAAGAACAACAAGAATATTGGACATCTGGTTGTAACACCTGTACAAGTGTTCAAGAAGATTTTTATTCACAAAACATGGCTATACAAGTGTTGATCTTCACAGACGTGCACCCATATGGTGAAAAAGTTACATAAACGTATAAGAATGAGAGGAGAAAATTATCAATGTCATTTGGGAGTGTATTTAAGAGCGTTCATTAATGATGTTCTCATAGACTATTCTGAAGACTGAGCTCAGTGTGGTTAACACTATTTAAAGTAGTTCCGCTATAAGGGGGGAACAGCAGTCTTTAACGTTTTTTCCTTGAACAGGATCACTCTTCACTTTTGTAAATGGAGCAGCAAAATCTGGTATTACAAACAGATGACGATGCACAGCTGCTCATATGACCTAATGGCAAAGTACAACAGCACAGGCACTATATAAAAATAAAATAACAGATAACATCCTAATGATGCCTTATGTGATGTGCACTTCACAAAATGCTGGTCAGGGCCAAACCTTTCTGCAAAGTACAATAACTGCAGTTTGCGTTGAGTTATTTAAGTAAGATTTCGAATAAATATGTTTAGCAGAGGATGATCTCTGTATTAAGTTGCATTGAAAAAAAAAACATCGGTATATGCTACTTCTACGTCATTTCTTAGATTCTTTAAAACTATTTAATTGGTTACATTTTTCTGAATGTTGCAATATCGTCAGAAATGGGAAACAGGAACCTTTACTATCCATACAACGGATTCATATTTAATATATTTCTGAAATAAATTCACTAATATTCCACCTGATCTCTGCCAATGATAACTGCAGTTTGTCTTATATTTATACATTAAGTAAAATATACTGTATATACATCTAAGTCTTAGCCATATAGCCTGGAGTGTTCATCTATACATCTATAGACATATTTACACTAAATTTCCCACTGCAGACTGTACAACCTCAAAGTAAAAAATCCTATTGTGAAATCATCCATTTTCATAAAGTCAATGTATAATTTTGATTGTTATCATATATAACTAATCATTGTATTTACTTTTATTCATGCAGTATTCTATTTGTTTATTGTGGTGGATAAAATAGGTTTTCCAATTTAGATTGGGATAACATTAGTGTCTGTGTAATATAAACAGATAATCAGAACAAATGAGTAATTCTTCTTGCACAGCATGTGTAGTGTCTCAGTAATGAAACAGATCAGGGGTTAGTAATAGGGGCATTGGATGGAAAAAGTTCAAGGGATTTTATCCCCCAAAATACAAATCTTCTCATCATTTACTCACCATCATGCCATCCCAGATGTGTATGACTTTCTTTCTTCTTCTGAACACAAAGATTTATATCTTAGCTCTGCAGATCCATACAATGCATGTGAATGGTTATCAGAACTTTGAAGTTCCAAAAAGCATATAAAGGCAGCTTAAAAGTAATCCATAAGACTCCAGCGGTTAAATCCATGACATTTGAAGCGATCCAGCCTGTTTTGGTTGAGAACAGACCAAAATGTAAATCATTTTACATTATAAATCTTGGCAATCAAAATTTTTGACGATCATGATTTCAAACTAGATTGCACTTCCTCATGTGTTAAGCACTAGGAAGTGTAATCAAGCTTGAAATAATAATTGTGCTAAGAGACTGATTGATTATATATATATATATATATATATATATATATATATATATATATATATATATATATATATATATATATATATGAAATGGCATGAGTGTGAGTAAATGATGAGAGATTTTATATTTTCGGGGTGAACTGTTCATTTCAGGCTTTTATCCCCAAGATGGCCTTTTGAAATAAGTTCTTGTCATCAGAGAATGCGTTTGTGGTTGCTCCAGTGTTAGCCACTAGATGTCAGCATAAGTCTGAGATATGGTTGAGTACAGTGAAAGACTTGGGTATAGTGCTTCAGAATTATGCAGCTCTTTTAGCGAATGCCAACATAGTGCATCGTATGGATAATGCGACAAGACGCACAGATGAACCTCCTCGAGTCTACGACACATGACAGTGCATGTGTGTTAGTGAGAGAGAAAGAGAAAGTGTGTGTTCATGATGCTATTATATTGTAAGTGAATGCTTCGATGTAGTTTTCAATCAGCCTAACAAATTAACAATATTGTTTTAAAGCTAATACGTCGACCAAGGCAACAATGGACATTTGAAAACTGTTGTCCTGAAGGTAATGTCACTGGCCAAGGTCAAATCATGTGCTATAGGCTATAGTGAAATTCTACATCATGTGTTTAAGTGTGGGATTATAGTCGAAGAATTATTTTCATGAAAACCCATGATTAACATATTATTTTGAATACGCAGGATTCAAAATAGTCCAACATTTCTCCTACAAAACAATATGATTTAAATTGCAATGACGTAATTCTGCAGTCATGTGGACTTTTAAGTTCCCTTCTTATATATTTATTTACTTTTGGACATAAAACCCCCTCGCTTTCTCTCCCTCCCTCTGTCTATCCCTCGCTCCCACTCTCCTCTCTCATAAAGGAAGTTTGTGTCCTTTGGTCATACAACCAAAGCGCATATACCGAAGAAGAGCTCCAAGTGTTCTTCGTTTGACGGAAGAGCGAAATAAGCGAAAGTTTTGCGGATTTATCGGGAAGAGTTGAGCGGTCTGGAGAGGTGAAGATGCCCGGTCACCGGGTTCAGTTCGCGGATCTTCCTTCCACCAGCGAGCGCAGAGGGAGCCCGAAAACTAACAGTAAGATTTATTAATGTTTCTAGGTCCTCAGGTTGAATCTCAAAACCGAGTGAGTTGTCTTCCTAGACAACATTTTTGAGCATCATTGACGCGTTCAGAATCAGCTCACACTGGAAGAACGAGTGAGGCAGCACACTTGGGTTTCACTCACAGCCTCTTGAGTTTGAAGTTTATTGATTTTAATCTTTGCTGATGTGCACTTCCACTTACAGCGGTGGCCCTGTGCTGAATAAAATTGATATCTGATAACTTAGAACAGTTATTTTATATCTCATCACAATCTTATTGGCTAAACTTAAAAAAACTGAATGAAATTTAAGCCATTCTTGTTTGAGTTGTGCTGATGTAATTCCTACAATAATGCAAGACATTTTCTATGACATTATATTATATAGAAAGTACAGTTACAGATAGGAAACTTTGCCAAATGCCCTAAATCAATTCCTTGAATGGATAGTTCCCCAGAAAAAAATTACAATTCTGTAATTTCATTGATTTATTTTCTCACCCTCATGTTGTTCCAAACCAGAATTACTTTCTTTCCTGTGTGGAATACAAAAATCTGTTAAAAGGGATAGTACACCCCAAAACAAAAATTCTATCATTATTTATTAACCCTCACGCCATCCCAGATGTGTATGACTTTCCTTCTTTGGCAGAACACAAAGATTTTTATATATATTCTTCTTAAAATCTCAATCAATCAATCAATCAATCTCTCTCTCTCTCTCTCTCTCTCTCTCTCTCTCTCTCTCTCTCTCTCTCTCTCTCTCTCTCTCTCTCTCTCTCCATACAATGCAAGTGAATGGTGGCCAGAAATCTTGATGGTCCAAAAAGCAGATAAAAGCAGCATAAATGTAATCCATAAGACTCCAGTGGTTAAATCCATATCTTCACAAATTATTTGATAGGTGTGGGGGAGAAACAGATCAATATTTAAGTAATTTTTTCTATAAATCTACACTTTCACTTTCAGATATGAACATGAAACTAAACAGATTTATAGTAAAAAAGGGCTTAAATATTAATCTGCTTCTTACCCACACTTAATATAATGCTTTTGAAGACATGGATTTAACCACTGTAGTCATATTTATTACTTTTATCTGCTTTTTTGTCCTTCAAATTTCTGGTCACCATTCACTTGCATTGTATGGACCTACAAAGGAGAGATGTTCTTCTACAACTCTTTGTTTGTGTTCTTTAGAAGTAAGTCATACACATCTGGGATGGCATTAGGATGAGTAAATGATGAGGGAACTTTAATTTTTGGGTGAATTATAACTTTAAGTCAGCATTCACTTTTATTTTACGAAAAAGGATGCTTTCAAAGTGAATGGTGAACTATTCATTAAAATCCCTGGTCAAAAAAATCCTAAAATGTACAGGATTCTAACATAATTTGGAACCAATCCTAAATGATCCTAATTGGATTCTTATAAGATAATCTTTTTTTTCTTGGATTAGAAGTTAGATGTAGGCATATACATTTTGCTTTATGTGCAAAAATTTTGTTAATTGTTTCCCCTTATAATGTCTCTCTACATTAACCAGGGGTGGAAAGAGTACTGAGAAATCACTCTCAAGTAGAAGCACTGTTACTTCCCAAAATTTGTAGTATGAGTAGAGTAAAAGTAGCTGTCCTAAAAACGACTCAAGTAAGAGTAAAAGAGTAGCTCATTCAAAAGTAATCATGAGTAGTGAGTATTGAGTTCCGAGTTGCAAATCCTATGCCCCATTATAATGAACACTGTATGCCAACTTTTAAAATACATCATTTATCTATGATAAACACTACATTAATCTGATTCCAAAAAATAAAAGGGAGACATGATAACAGAAATGAAAAGATGAAAAAGTTATTTTCAATACACTGATCACAATTTTAAATTGTAATGTATGAAACTATTACATTCGAATCAGTTTATGTGTAGGGTCTAAATTTCCCTTAATGCAGACAGAGCGTTATTGTTGTGCATAAAACATGTTCAAACAATGCAAGGAATGCAAAAAAATGCTAAGTAAGCAGTATCACTTGGCACATCATGTCCTGCACAATAGAGGAGGTGATGCTGGCATGGGAAAAGTTGTTTGGAACAGGGGCTACATCATGCTTAAAAAGGAATAATTCACCCAAAAATGAAAATTCTTTCATCATTTACTCACCCTCATGCCATCCCAGATGTGTATGACTTTCTGCTGCAGAACACAAATTAAGATTTTTAGAAGAATATCTCAGCTCTTTTGGTCCATACAATGAAAGTGTAAAATATTAAAGCTCCATAAATCAGCATAAACGTAGCCTAATCCATGTGCCTCCAGTGGTTTAATCCATGTCTTCAGAAGCGATATGATAGATGTGGTGAGAAACAGATCAAGATTGAATTCCTTTTTTGCTGTTAATTATCCTCCCTGCTCAGTCAATCTCCACTTTAAATTCCACATTGTTCTTCTTGTGTTTTTGGTGATTACAATCTTCATATATATATATATATATATATATATATATATATATATATATACCGCCACCTACTGTGCAGAAAGAAAAATTTCTAGCAAAAATGGACATAAATATTGATCTCCTTCTCACCCACACCTGTCATATAAATTCTGAAGTCATGGATTAAACCACTGGAGTTGTATGTATTACTTTTTTGCTGCTTCACTTACATTGGATGGACCTACAGAGCTGAAATATTCTTCTAAAAATCTTAATTTGTGTTCTGAAGAAAGAAAGTTGTAGACAGATGGCATGAGGGTGAGTAAATGATAAAGAATTTTCATTTTTGTGTGAATTATTTCTTTAAGAAGCACATGGGGGGCCACATTGTCCTCCTTTTGAGATACTATGTTCCACATTGATTTAGTTCTCGTATCTTTGAAGCCAAGAAATAGTTGTGGTCTCATTGCTATGCACGATGCACAATTTTCTAAAGTTTGTGACTGGTGGAATGTTCTGCTGAAGTATTACTCTGCAAATGTGGATCTTTATAAAGGCTAAGCATAATTATACATTATTTTATCATCTCTACTTTCCTGGTAATTTATTATACCAATTAACACACTCTCTACATCAGGGGTATTATAAAAAAATGAACAATATAAAAAAAATATATATATTATTAAAAATGTCACTGTTTTATTCTATTACGTTAATACTTGTAAAGCTACTCAAGTTATTTATCCAAAAGTAATGTGTGGTTTTCTCGTTTCCTTCACTTTAGACATAAACGACTGTGTTTACATCAAATCCTCATCAAGACGGGCATTGGCGGAATTGCATTAACCGCATTAGCGCACAAACATTAGCCACCTGTCAATCAAACAACACGCACGACAGATGTCAGGAAATAAAAAGTACATCTTTTATATTTCATCTAGATCAACCAAACAGTCGTACTCTTGCTATCACAATTGATGTAATGAACACCCCTGTTCTAGAGGTATAACATAGGCTAAATATAGAAAACTACTCAAAATTTTGATCGAGGACATCTCTCTTTTTCCGATAAACATCTAGATCATTTTATTGCCCAGTCCTATTGATAACATTGCATTAATCTCTCACAGCAGCCCAATAGTCTCAGTGATAGATAGTTAATTTACAGGCTACGTTATAGACACACAGAATCCAGTAAGCAGAAATATGAAATTTACTTTGATATGTTTCTTCAAATTAGAGGCAGGATTAATGCTGATATCTGGCTTGAGCAGTTTAAACTCACATGACACAATCATGCAATTGGCCTTTTTCACAGTGAAAATCCCTTCCAGGTGCAGCGGAGATGTTCAGCTGTAAACTGTGCTTGAGGCATTCTCCACATCCTCCACAGTTGGCAACAGATCTGTGGCTGTCGTTCAAGTTATTTGATTGGATGGGGGTCACGAGACTCTCCATAGCCAATCACGTTGATAGATAAAAATAAAATCAAGACAGGGAAGTAGGGAACACAGATGGTGGGAAAATAGTGCATTAAAAGTACAGTTACAGCACTTAAAATGTTCTCAAGAAAAAGTTAAAGTATAATATTTTAAACTATTTAAAAAAGTACAATTCTTGGGAAAAGTAGTTAATTACAGTAATGTGAGTATTTGTAATTTGTTACTTTACACCCCTGGCATTAACTGAAGTTCATGTAGCACTGAAAGTCACTTTCATGTTTGTTTCATGCCTCTTTCTAATCAGAACATACAAAATTACTTGATGAGACAAATTCAATAAGATAAAATGAATTCTATACACTGTTTGGATGGGTAAGGCCTCTCCCATGGATAAGTCCTTTCGTATGAAGACTGAGGAGAGTTCTGGTATAAGGAGGGAAGAGAGATAGACAAAAGTAATATCATATCAGCCTGAGAGCTGTGATATTAAAAAGTTCTTTCTCATTCCCTCTCCTTCACCTTTTCTCTGAGTGCAAACCAGAAGGAAACACAGCCACCACCCACATGAGCAATAGAAGTCTATTCAACACTGCTAGATCCAAAATGGCAAGTTTCATTCACTGAAAACCTGACTGTAGTAAGGTTTCACTGTTTGGATCAGTTCAATTGATACACAATCTTAAGGACAGGAAGTGTCTTTCAGGACTGTAGTGCTGCTCAGATAGTTACAGGCTGTTCGAAAAACACGAACATAGACTACAGACTGGGTGTTTGAAGGTTTTGTGTATTTTCGTTTTTTGTACTCTGCAAACAAAGCCTATTTTGGCAAAATGGACTTATTGAATCTACTTGATCAAATGCTTCACAGTATTGGTGCACTTGAATTTACATAAGACTTACTGACAATATACAAATATATAAAAAAAATGAAAAGGTTCTCCATTCAGCATCACTGTGGTTGGCTCAGTTTGTGAAGCTTTTAAGATTAAAGAGTAGTTATGTATTACAAAATGGCAATTTAGATTTAGAGCACTGTGTTCTATTCAGGTTTCTACTTGTCACTGTTAATTCATAGCTGCACACACAAAAAGTATTGCTTAACCTGGAATATTTTGAGGAGGAGCAAAAATGTCCTTGGTCTCCCTCTATTTCTTGGGATTTGTTATGTCTTCTTGTTTGCTCAAAATGTCAACGAGAGTTTGTGAAACACAGTATGTCAGATTTATCTTTATTATCATTACTACATAGCTTTTCTGATACATTAAATTTCTGGTTAAATAAAAAAAAATGTCCAGGCAACATGATCACATGGGAAATCGACATGTTTATACAGAAAGTTCCAGTAACCTGAAATCTCTTTCGGGTCCCATGGAAACCAGGAAGTACTGTAATTGCAATCACATAAGCAATCATGATTGCATTTTCTCTCTACGATTCCATTTTTACTCCACTGACGATTATGTTGGGGATGGGGTTAGGGTATATGATTAGTAAAATATTATGGCTGTCAGTTGATTGAAATAGTTTTTAATCTTCATCTTGAGAGCTGTCTACAGCCTGTTTGTGTGGTTTGTTGCCTTTGCAGCTGCACCTCTGCACAGCTAGATTTGCGCTTGCTGCCTTTTTTTTCCTTGATCTTTTGACATATATGGTCATTGTACTACAAAAACATACTGTAAGTTTCAGAACTCAAAACTTCTCACTGCAAAAAGAGCATCAGTTGAAACCAAGCTGCCAAAATGACAAGTTCTCATCCTCATATTGATGTCACACTGTGGTAGACATTAGGCTCGTTTGTGAAGCCAATTGCCTCGCCTTTCAAGTAGACCAGAGTAGGTGGGAGCAATAAGGGGAGGAGTGAAATACGTGCTCTCAAGTCGGAGTGTTCTCACTTCTCATAGTAGATCGGTCACTAAGACATCAAAGGCAGATATTGTCTGATTCATGTTCATATGCTTTGTTGTTAATAAAGTGGATGTAATTTTAAAAGCTGATGCTTTTAAATGAAAATAAATATGAAGAACAAGACACTCAATGTACCTGTTATTTAATTCCCCCCATAAAACATGTCTTTCCAACCATTTTTAGTTTAATAAAGACATTATAGATATTTCATAAATATAATAACAATCACAAATCCCATACAGAGACTGCACTGTCAGAGTGTTGGGAATCTATACACATAAAACATGATATAAGAGATAAAAAACAAAACATCACAATTGTTTAAGCCAATGAGCATTAAGTGTCGTCAGCCAGTCATTTTCCATCATGCTTGCAGATCACACTGCTCGGAAAAAGCAACTGCGCCGCCTGCCTGCTACAACTGGGGCCACCTTGCTCTAGCAGGACATTTTTTGACATATGTCATCATGAAATCACATCAGATTTCTAACTGCCCTTCTCCTGCTGGTGATTACTGGTGATCGGTTCTGCAGAACTAGCTCATCTCAAATGAGCCTATTAACACTTACTTTACCTTTAATCACCCGTAGCCCTGCTCAGTAGCAGTGAGCAGTGAGATGGCAAGGAGAGAGCCAATCAAAACAGTGGGCATTTACTGTCATGTCTTAAAGGAGAATCAGCGCCTCCAGTTTTGGTGTTTCCGACAGAGGTTCAGAATGAGGGTGGAAAATGATAATGTTTTACAAATATATAACTTTTTTTTGTGCAAAAAACTTTAATAATATTATAAGTGATTTAAGGAACATATTAAAATAATTAGACTCAGTATCAGGAGCCTGGGCAATAACTGCATCACCACAGCTCTGACCAAAAGCTGTTCTTCTGGCATTTGATTTTGTTTATTTCAAAATAGCTACTAAATGTATTTTAAGGAGGCAGTTAAGGTCATTTGTGATTGGCTGAATGGTCATGACAGTGATGCTGGGGGTTTTGGGGTTTATCTTCATGTAAAGCTTTAATTGGATGCAGATGCAATGCACGACCATGTGATGCTCTCCTCAGTGGTGCTTTACATTTACTCTGGGTTTGAAATACATGAGCACTGGGTTTAATTTTCTGGCTCATCAATCCAGCCCAATACAGTGATAGAGAGAGATCCTAGAGGAATGCATGGCTGCATGTGTGAAGTAGAGAAATGCAAGCTCTGGTACAGATGCACATCTCTGGATGACAGCGCAGAAAAATACTGAATCTCCATGGTGACAGTGCAGTTGATACACCACGTGAAAGCCGACACAGTGGAGAACTGCCAGACCTGACAAATCCCTCAAGAGTGGCATTAGCTCAGCACATGCTAGTGTGTGTGTGCCATATAGGGGCCGTCTCACATTGCTGATTAGGAAAAAAAGAGAAGAGAAAGAGAGAAAAGGGAGAAAATGTAACATTAAAGGGGTCATATAATGCCATTTTTGTACAAGTTAATATGAATCTTTAGGGTCTAAATGAAAACTTTGTAATATACCTGTTCAAAAACTGCTATGTTTTCAGCACGCCGTTTCAGAGCATGACTTTAAATGATAATGAGCTTTGGTCACCCGCCCCTCGGTACACAGTTTTTAATAACACAACCATAACGCGTTGTTCATTATAAACGTGGGATTATGAATTATATTGAGAACGTTGTAACGTTATGGAAAACATGCCGTAATGTACCCTGAGTGTAAACATTAGCCACATTCATTGTGAAGCGTGCAAGCGATTTGCAAAGATTAATATAAAGGTTAATAAAACGTTACACTTACTTCTTCTGGAAGTGCAGAGGGAATATAAATAGTTGGTACCGAATCTTTTTTCAGCAGCAGCTTCTTAGCAAAACCAGCTTTATACTGACCCTCGTTTATAAAGCAGTCTGGTGAAAAATGATTCGCGCAAACATGAACGCATTGACGTTGCTCGTGGGGAATATTCCCATCGTAAACAAAACTCAGCCACTGCGTCTTCAGCGGTTCAGAATTAGGAACATCAAAATGACTGCTGTGTTCGTTATTACACCGAAGAACAGAACACCACAATCGCTTAGGCGCCATTCTGCTCCAGTGTATCAACAATGATGATGGACTATGATTGACAGCTCGCTCACGAGCGAGGGCGGGTCTGTGTTGAAACACTGCTGTCAATCAACAATCCTGGGAGGGGCGTCCGACCGTGTGACGTCACACGGTCAAACGGCTCGATTTGAGGCAGGGGAAAATATATAAGGAGATTAAAACAAAAACACTGGATGGATTTTTATCATAATAGGATGGTTGTGTACAGGCACAGCCAACACACATTTCAGTACAATCAACTTGAAAAAGTGCATGTACCATTATATGACCCCTTTAAGGGATATAGGGAGAGGGTAATGTGCAGCACACTGGAATAACCTACAGGAAAGAAAAATTACAAATGAGATATTTTTAATATTAATGTCTTAATACTTTTTTCTGACTCGCTTTTCAGAATATTCTGTCTCCTCTAGAGTTTCAAAAAGAGATCTCAACAATGTCACAAACAGTACTCAGATTTGCCAAGATACCAAAGTCTGCCAAAAAAAGTCAGAGATTTCAATATAAACTAACTTCAGCATGTTCTCAAAACTGTTCTCAATGTATTTGCAAAACTGAAATTACGTGCTCTTTAACACATTTGGCTGCACTTTTCATGGAAAATGTCCAGCAGGGAGCGCCAAATCCGAGCGAAATGAGGTTGTAATCAGATGAGGTTTTTTAATGTGAATTTTAGATGGTTTTAATAAAACATACCTCCCTAACCTAAAACTTTACCCTAAACTTAAACTGTAGTGTCCGAAAAGAGAAATGAGATTTAACAAAATAGACATCCTTCCCTTTAACCAACACCTAACCTTAACCAAGGTTTTAAAATGCAGAAACGAAATGAGAAGCACATTTTCTGAAGCAGCCACATCAGTTTGCATCACTTCTATGTCTCTGTAGTGTCAGATGTCAGCTGGAGTTCTTGTCTGGTTTTGAACTGTGGTCAGGTCTGGACTGGTAATCTGGCATACCGGCATTTTCCCGGTGGGCTGACGCACTTTGGGGCAGATCAGGGGTGGCCATCGGGTAAACCGAGTGGGACGGTGGGTCGACCGTGAAACGTGACGAATGGGCCGCGATAAGCTAAAATGAGCCTCCGTGTTATGCAGAACAGACCACAAAACGGCACCTCGATATGCAGAAAAGGACAAAAAACACCAACACCACCCCCCGCTCAACAGTTGCGCCAGTTGCAATGTAAAAACCCGGGCCGATTTCTCTTCCCAGTCCATCCCTGACCGTGGTCCTTCTAGTCTACAGTCCAACACTCTATGAGGTGTGCTACCGTGCAATCTAGTCAGATTGGAATAAGAGTATATATGTAGGTGGCTGTAATACAAGCATTAAAATTTATAATTTTTCAAAAGTGTGTCGATATCATAAAATAGCAGGGTCTGAGTAATAGAGGGAGAAATAAGTGTTTATAAAGTCATTATCAGCCATTGAAGTCATGATATGAGTGAAAGTGAATAAAAAACAGCTGTTGTAGCACCTCGTGTTCATTTCACCTGGAAACTGCAGGGAATTGTACCTGGAGATGCATATGCATATAGAGTCATGTTTTCACTATGAGACCAGGTTGACTCATTTCTCATCAAATACCTCCAAGTTCACATGATCTGGGCTATGGTATCAACATTAATTTTATAGCTTTATGTCAGCAACTATGTCTTTGTTTCTACAACCATACTCTAATAGAGTTCATAATTCATGAAACATCTAAAAAACTCTTCTGTGTGCACTTGACTAAATAAAACCATAAAGGTTAATGCACTAAATAATTAAAAAAAAAAACAATACATCTTAAACTATTATTTTGCTATTGTTTCACTGTATCCATTTTCATCACTGTGCTTGCCTAATCTAGTACTTTTCGGTGCAATTTTGAAACTTTTTTTTTACCACTTCTCCTGGCATTGTTGTGAGTTGTTTATATGGTTATATTTCTTATTTGTAAGTGTCTTCAAATTTCAAAGTCTTCTAATTGAAATTTTTATGTAAAATGTTTTATTTCTCCTAAGGAATCTCAGGAGAAACATCCTAGACAAAGTTGAAGCTTAAATGAAGCTTAGAATTTAAAGGTCTCCTGAGCTTTGAAAGAGCAAACTCTGAGCCATAAGATTTTCCTCTGGGTTGTGCTAATAGGAGGAGTTGCGTTGTAAAGGCAACAACCGATGAGAATGTCCTAGACTCATCTACACACACTTTACAGCTGAACTGAGGGTCAGACTCAGGGCCATGCTTTTGGATGCCACTCATCTTTAGATATTTATGCAGCTATAGTATTGGAAGGTATCATGTTTCTCCAAACGGCAAAGGGGAGAGAACTCCAAACCTACCGACCCACTGTCCAAGCACCCCCTCATTCCATCCTTTCTCGCCCTCCTCCCCTCTCTCTTTGCATCTCTGGAGGACAACTAAATATCAACTGGGAGTTTGTCTTGAAATTTCAGGAAGGTGGTGTTCAAATAACCCCACCAATCAAAATATCAGGGTACATAGACAGCGGCTTACCTCAACCCCCCAGCCCCCCCCATAGATTTGCCCATGCGGGGATCGTTAACCTTGAGTCAAATCTCATACTTAAGCTGCTATATACAGACTGGGAGCCGAAGCTGCCTATGCTTTGCCATGCCTTTCCAATACATTATAAGAACAAGTGATTATTGGACTTAAAGGCACTTGACTTTCAGCTTCTAAAGATCAAAAATGGAAAGAAATTAAATTTATAGTGCAATATAAGCGAAAATATTTGTGTATGTACTTGTATGTACTAATTTGGGGATAAAATGTTCTCCAAAAATTGAGATAAATCTGACAAAACCTACCTTTTGGGGTCATTGTTTTCTTTTCTCCACAACTTGGCATGCCCAATCCCCAATGTTCTCTAGGTCGTCGTGGTGTTGTAGTGACTCACCTCAATCTGGGTGATTGTAATTAGCTTTATATAACAGTAAGTCTATGGTCCCCATTTAGATAGCTAAGAAAACATGTATGTGTGTGTGTTGGAGGTGATAACCACTAAGGGAGTGGCATTTGATTGGCTGTTACAGTATGGGATCATGTGGTGTTAAAAACACTTTCACAGCATGGGCACCAACATTATCCACTTACTTATGGAGATAAACCTTCAGTCTGTGTGTGTGTGTGTGTGTGTGTGTGTGTGTGTGTGTGTGTGTGGAGGACACTATGTTCTCTTTAGGAATCCAGACACTTGTTATGTCAATATCACCCCTGGCAGAGGGTAAACTGACCTACAGACTGAATCCAACCTTTCACCTTTCACACATGACCTCCTACCATCACATGAAACCAGATCTGCAAAATAACAAGCAGAGGGACATTCTCAACTCAAATTCACTCTACCTTATCTCTCTATTTTTTATATTTGCTATGAATATTTGCCCATTTTTCACCCTTCCCAGCAGTATCTAAATTATGTACATTGGCAATATTTTATGAAGTGCGCTTTCACTTTGATAAGTCACTGAAAATGTCCTTATATATCATGTTTCTGTTAATGAGATGTAGGTAATGGGAGGACAAATGTGAGGTGCTGAGAAATCAAAGAATGCACAAGCAGGAAAAACTGTTGTAGTTGTGATTTGTGTGAATGTGAATAAAACGCACAGTTGTTGTAAGCTGCGGTGAAACGTAGAATGTGGCATGTAAAATTAGTTTGCAAAAATGTAGTTAGAGTAACATTTATTCTATAAAATTAGGTTGCAGCTAGGAGGGAAAGGACAAGCAGAAGAGAGGTAAAGAGTAGAGGAATGAGGAGATGAAATAGTACAGAGCTTAGTCCATTTAAATATATAGTTCACCAAAAATTGAAAGTCTGTAATAATTTACTCACCCTCATGTTTTTCCAAACCTGTATGACTTTCTTACTTCCATGGAACACCAAAGCAAAATATTAGCAAGACTTTCTACACTGCTTTTTTCCCATTCAACAAAAGCAGACAGAGACCAGGGGCTGTTGACCAACAGAAAGGATAAAAAGAATCATAAAAGTAGTCCATATGTAACTTACTTTCTTATAAAGAACAGAGTTATTATAAAAAAGTATGTTATTATCAAAGAATGTTGTGTAGCAGATGATAGTGATTCAATTTAAAGCTAAAAAGCACCCAAAGTTGTCTTAAAAAGTAACCATGTGACTTGCGAATCATATTCCAACTCTTCCGAAGCCATACAATAACTTTGAGTGAGGAACAGGCCCAAATTTAAGTCATTATTCACTGAAAATCTTGCATTCCACCATAGCTCTTAAATCGTATTTGTGCTTCGTGTTCCACATAAGTAAAGTCATACATTGTTTGGAACAACATGAGAATGAGTACATGGTGATAGTTTACTTTTTGGGTGAACTATCCCTTTATTGACAAAATTGGAAATTAGATAGACAGAATTCAGATAAGCTGAAGAGAAGTACTTGATGGTTTGTATGTGAAGAACAGAAGGATTTCTTCAGACAACACAAGCAGCTGTTTTTGTGCAGATTTACTGCTCTGCTTGCAAGAGCTCTTAAATCCCTCCATCTAAAATAACACCAGCACAGCAGCTTGTACCTTGATGCAAATCATGGCCATTGTCTCAAGCTGTTAGGCTGCAGATTTCTGTTTCTCTCCTCTCATTCCAATGGTCAGGAAGGTATGTATCACACTTTAAGTACAGAGGTAATTGAGAGGTTTCTCTTTCTCTCTGCTGATTTTTGCTGACATGCTGGGACTGTTCTCACGGTGAGAAGTTTAGTTTTACTTCCCTGACCACAGACATTTCCCTCCAATTCTATGGCATTAACGACAAACAGACTTAACATTCTTATAAAACTGGGGCTTGAGGGGAGTGTAAATAAGCACATGCCCACACACTCGCACACGTTGAGAGAAAGACATGCTGAAAAATGCACAAATCAGTGTAGCAACTTGCAGCTATTAAATAGTACATTTTCGGAATAAAATGTGAGTCAAGCTTGCCAGTGCTAAAAATCAGCACACCAATGCTGGGGGTTTTTAAGTGAATGTGTAAAATATGCATATAGAGCAATACATTTATGCTGCTTATATAGAAACCTATTATGGTCACTGGCATGCTCTGAACCATAGTGTGATTTGGATTAGCTGTATCTTAATAATATTTGCCTTAGATAATATGTATTAAGAATTTTTGTTCATACAAAACAGAGTTTATACAGAAAATCTCTGCGCCATAAATCTTTCATACATAAAATCTCCCATCCCGCTGTGTGTGAGCCAAAACTATGTGACATAAAAGAGTGTCTGTCCCCATTTACCAATGTTTTATGCATTATTCAGGTGGTACCAGTAGCAGGAACTCAGATACAACACTCTTGTTTCTCTCACTGCCAGAATGCTTAGTGTAGCAGATGGCACCTATTTTTCTCAATGCAAGCCACTTGTGAGATGCAAACAGACTAACCTGATCACTCGGGAAGTCGGCATGTTGTTTCCAAGAGTTACAGTACCCTCGGCCACATCATGCCGACTTAATGAAATGCTCCTATCAGATATTTTTGCATCAGTGTGATTACTTTCTCTTGTGGCTTGACCAGAAGAGTGTTGCATCAGCAGCATGGAACACCTGGGTTTGGATCCCAAGTTGAAACCAGAAAGTAATCCTGTTTCGTATAATCAGTGACAAGTGCGATTCGGAGGTTGCATTTTTCCCCCTAATATTACATTTGTACCCAACTAATAGATAGGTTAAGGTGTGGGGTTTGGGGTTCAGTTTATAAAATATGCATTACTCTTCACTGTAGTACATCTTGTACAGCTGAAAACAACTCGCTATTGGTGCCTATCTGTGGACATTTCACTTACTGCTTTGGCCACCGGGGGCAGTGTTTTTCATTTCCACAAGAACAGACTGATTTTAGCTAAAGAAAAGCCAACCTACTTTCTGATTTCACTGGGAGATCAGTCTGAATACACACACACACACACGGTTCAGGCTTTCAAGCCTGCATGAATATGTCACTTTGAAACCCATCTGTATTTCACTTTGTTGTAAGATGTCAGGTCACTGCAGCCATACTGAATGTTCTTACAACTTAGGAGATGAAATGACAGGCTAAAATAATGGAGTGGAAAGAGATATGGCTTTGTGTGTGTGTATTTCATGGGTTTGGAGACTGTAGATCTCTGATGCAGTAAAGGTGCAGTGCTTGTCCTCTAATCTTTTCATTTAATTAATTCTGTTTTTACTCTTTACTCTTTGTTTTTGAAAGGGGTTGCAAATCAATAAGGGGAAATGCACCACTAACAAAAAGGATCAAGCCAGGTTAACTTACACACACACACACACACACACACACACACACCAATTATTTTCTTTTCGAACTGATACCAAGACTGTCAAGGCCAATAATACTGATATCGACACTAATACCGATTCCTCTATTAAGTTTTTGTGATTTCTGAGGATAAAATGGGTTATTCTTGCTATTTAATATTATATTTTAAAGTTATAATTTTCAACATTGAATTAGCCTAAAGTGAAAATGATCACACTGTTGTTTTTTATTATTTATTAACAATAATTACACAACATGATCAACCCTTATGCATGTTAAGATGAGGGGCTTACAATATGCATTAATTGTCTTGATAAATAAACAATACAATCACTAGTTTAAAAATGCTTAAGATCCTTATTTATAAAATATTAAATAAATCTAATTAAAATATCTTTTTAATCCAGCTGAAACCGGTTTGTGCTGAGAGCAATATGAATCACTGCCCCCAGTGGCCACAGCAGGAAGTGTTGTTGTACGTATGGACACAGATTTGAGCTCCAGATTTCAGGTGAAATGTCCACAGATTGGTGCCAGAAGCGAGTTGTTTTTAGTTGTAAATGATGTAACAAAGTCAACAGGAAATGCATATTTGTAACCTCACATCCTAACCCAACCCCAACCCTAAACCTAACTGTCAGTGGAGTAGTTATGCAATCTTGGAGGAAAAGGCAACCTTTTAATCACGCTCGTTACTGATTATGTAAATGCGATTTCTTCCTGCTTTCCATGGGACCAGGATCCTCTGAGGCTGCTCACCCAATGCAGTATCAGATGTGCCACAGAAAAAGGTAAACACATTTGAATTGATGCAAAAATGTTTATTGGAAGATGATACTTGTCAGTAACTCCACTGAATGAGGTTGATATCAGAGTACTGGAACATTTAGTAGCAACATTTTAAGTTCCTGTGTAATCATGTTGCAATTATTTAGGGGATTCACACTTGCAATTAAATGTGACTGTGACTACAAAGACTTTGCAGTGTGTATGTGGCCAATAGGATTTAAAAAGTGGAGGAGGATTTATCAGTACCTCTTAGAGAACACTTTTGGCTGTTGAAAAGTTCTTAGTCTCTCACACTCTTGCAGACATATACACGCACAGACACTCCACTGTAAAATAAACATGGGGAGAGGCAGCCAGCAGGGTGTGTCGAAATTTACACATATCTCTGGGGAACCAAAACTAGCTGCAGTGGTCTAACCGCTCGATTTATTAGCTTCTTTCAGCTCAATTCCATACCCCAAATCCACTTTACAAGAGATTCATGCAGCTATACAAATTTTATTCAGAAATGTCTTGAGAGCCTTCACAAAACTTTGTAAACCTTGTTCTGAACGCATGGCTGCCCAGTTTTTCCATCGACACTGGGAGACCGTTTCAGACCACATGACAATTGCTAGCCTGTTGTTGAAACATTACAAATTCACGTACTAGATTTTTATGTATACGGAATAAATTGAAAGCGGTGATTTATCATGCAAAACTCTCTACCAAAGTGTTATAGTGTTGGTTTCTAGAGCTTTGCTGTAGAGGTATTTGATTCGTTTTTATTGCATTGTTAGGTGGTTTCTTGGTGTCTGGGTGGTTGCTTACTGGCCCAAGTAGAAATAGACCACCACCAGGTTTCTATGATATTCCAGTCCCAATATATGGCTCGGGTCACTCCTTCGATGTAAGTCTATGGGATTTTTTACCTGTTTGCCTGTCTGCCAGGTAAATTAATGTGTCTAATTGCTATAAAAAGTAATACTATCACATTTCACCTCTACAAACTGCATGCTGTAGGTATGATGTATGATGTATGTATGATATCATTCATGCCCATAGCACAAACAATGCTGGAGGATTTACGAGATACAAGTTTCCTTTGCAAGCACCACTAACTAATAAGGGTTTCTTCCAAACTCTGTGGAAAAAATATCCAAATAGCAGATAGACCATTTTATTTATCCCAATACATTTCCTCCCAATGTGAGAAAGACATGTGCTTGCATTGGAATTTTTTTTAAAGTGCCTTTAGAGGAATAAGAATAAATGGGAATTAAAACTATTAAAGTGTCATTTAATTTAATGTACATAATCTCAGCTCGTACACTATTATTGTATATTTTACCTTAGTTTTAGGAAGTTTGTGACTCTCTAGACTGCCTCAGGACTCCCCCATAGTACAAAAATGTAAATACATATCTCATGTACATATGTAAATTCATTAATATTTAAACAAAAAACTATACATACATTACCACTTGCACATGTACATAAGCCATTCTGTTATGTGTCTATTTATACTCTTACGTTGTTTTATATCCTGTGTCTCACTGTAATGTTCTGTGTGCACGCTTTTCTCCTATCACCAAAAACAATTCCTTGTGTACGTGAGAACTTTTTGCAATAAAGCTCATTCTGTTTCTGATTCTTTAACCTATAAGACAAACAAAACCCCAGAATGCTGACCTTTATTAAACACTTAGAACAACAGAAGAGCTTCAGGCATCTGTGATATTTAAAAGCAGTGCAGTTCAGATAACAAACCACATTTCACCTGCATGATGGCACTGCACAGGAAGGTGAGCAAAACTCAGCATTAGCATGATATGCAAATCCCTCAGGTTTAGGCCATTTATTTGTGTACAAGTGTGAATATATGTGTTATCATGTGTTTGCGTGCTGGCGTTGTCAGTTTTTCTAATCCAGTTTTGCCCACAATAAGACTATTATAGGGTGACAGCATTGTAAATGAGGAAACACTAGACTTTTCCCATAATGACATCAAAACAGTGTGAGGGAATTGCTTTGATGCTTTTAACCTCACACACAATCAAGTGCGCATATGTACACTCACACACAAACACACACACACACACACACACACTCAGCAAGTCAATGACGAGGTTTATTAAAGCAATTTTTCAGGACCATCGTGTCTCCGAGCATCTTGTTGCAGGGTTCAGTGTTACTTCATGTGGCATCAAAAGAAGGGTTTGTTTTACTTATAATATTCCACTGTAATTACACCTTTGTGACTGTAAGGATAGTCGGTGCTGTAGGGTGGCCAGAGGGTGAACAGCTGTATAACATCATGCTCTATGCAGAACACCCTATAGCAGGGGTGCCCACACTTTTTTGTGTGATGATCTACTTTTAAATGACCAACTCAATAAGATCTACCAACAAAAAAAACACAGTTTCATTTAAAAAAAGAAAATGCTTGTTGGGACTATTGCATGTATCCCTAAATGGAATTCATCTTCTAATTAATACAAAATATATAATAATGTTCAATGTTGATATCATTCAGTTTTAAAACTAAACCCAAAACACCTACAGCACAATAGATTACAATAGCCAGGGCATTTACCTTATTCTGATGACGAGTAAATATTGACCAGGCGAGGTTTTGTTTATTCAGTTGCCATGACAACAAGGTTTGCGCATATACCTTCCAAGGACTTCTGAGAACAGAGAGCGAAATTGCGATACTACTGCCCGGATTACCTACTGTCTGATTCCATTCAGTTTTGCCTAATCCGGGCAGTAGTATCGCAAAAGTAGTATCAAGTGCAAGTCAGACAGAAACTAGAAGAAGGAAAGACATTATATTTATTTGTATAAAAATTGAACGAAAGTACATTTAAATTTTGTGCGATCTACCAGCATTGCCTTTGCGATCGACTGGTAGATTGCGATCGACGTATTGGGCACCCCTGCCCTATAGCAGTGCCCTAGCAACCACCTGTAGCAACTGCAAAGCACATAGGTGTTTTTCAAACTCTTCATTGATGAAAAAAAAACACCACTCTGAACATCTTCATTGCATGCCCTGGCAACCAATATCAACACCTTAGTTTCATGGTGCCATCTTTTGCACAGGTAAGCACCAGAAAATGTCAAGTAAAGGCTAAATATAGCATTTACTACGAATATAGTGAATTTGATATAACACAAAGCAGCATATACTTGACCATAAATAAAATCTCTTTACTTAGTCTAATTGCAGAGGAAATCTATTATAGCACATTCTAATAAAATGATTGAGAATACAGTCATTTATTTCATATAAATTCTTGCCCAGTGCATGAAATTCAGTTTACTTTTAATATTTAGTTATTGAGACATTAAGAGAAGCACTTGTCAAATATGTAGGTTCAGAATGGTGTTAAGTATTGAGTTCTTCTGTGTCTTGTTATGAGGCCCCATCTTTACAGGAAGGCATGACCTCAAAGTGTCCGATTCAGCTGTGAAGCCATTACAGTGCCATTACTTTTCCACTGTGTCTCATTTTTTTTATTTATACCTGCTATTCTTCTATTTCTCTTTCCTCAGTCTCTCTTTCTCTCAGCATATATTCTTGACCTTTTCTTTAGATCAGCATTAATATGTTTATTCCTCATCCATCACTCTGACTGTCTCTCTCTTGCTCTGTGTCTGTATCATGTTCTCTCTTTCTCACGAAGCCTCCTCTCAGCTTCTCATCTACTCTCTCAACTTCAATTCAGTTTGAATTTACTGTGTATTATTGGAAAACTTCACTTTTATTGTCAAATCAGTGCAAAATAAGTGAAAGGAAACAAAAATAACATTAGTGAAAATGGAGTAAACAAGTATTGTGGTCAAAAAATTATGAAATGAAATAAAATAATATACACCTTAGCAAATGCATAGCAATGCCCTGACAACCACCCAAACACCCTTATTTCAGGGCTTCATCTTTTGTACAGATAAAAACCACTCACATTTTCTTTAGAAAAGTATCATCAAATTAAACAGTGCAGAGTAAAATTAGAATAATAACAAAAGAGTTTATACTGAATGTGTTTTTGCAGCCATTTGTGCTGTTTTTAAATTTTATTTTGGGAAGTCTTTGTTTTTTTTTAGACTGTGTGAAGTTGCTTAAAACACCTGCATGGAAAATTACATGGCAGTGGCAAAATTTGAGCAAAAACTAAATTGCGAGCCTTATTACACACTTGGCTGCCATTTCCCAGTGAAATATCCAGCGGGGGCGCCAAAAGCGAAATAAATGTTGTTGTAATCAGACAAGGTTTTAAAGGTGGATTTTAGATGGATGTTTTAATGAGTTAAACGTACCTCCCTAACCTAAAACTTTAACCTAAACATAACCAATAATGATCTAAAATCAAATGAGAATAAGACACAAAACAGGCATCCTTAACCAACATCTAAACCTAACGGATAGTGCCAAAACAAAATGAGAAATGAAAAGCACATTTTCCAAAGCAACCACGTCATCTTGTGTCGCTTCTATGACACTCTCGTCTTACGTGTCAGCTTATGTGCTTGACTGGTGTCGAACCACAGTCTTCCGAGTCCAAAGTCTAACACTTTATCAGGTGAGCTACCTTGCAAGTTAATCACGTTGGATTTAGTATATTAATGTAGGTGAGTCTGTAATACAAGGGTTAAAATGTCCATCCATCCATCCATCCATCGTCAACCGCTTATCCTGTGTACAGGGTCGCGGGGGGCTGGAGCCTATCCCAGCTAACATTGGGCGAAAGGCGGGGGACACCCTGGACAGGTCGCCAGTCCATCGCAGGGCCACACATAGACAGACATACACTCACACTCACATCCACATCCACACCTAGGGCAATTTTTTTGGGTTAAAATGTGTTTTTTGTAAATGTAAAATTAGTAAAAGCGTTTCGATATCATAACATAGCAATGTTTGAGTAATAGTGCGAAAGAATTTGTGTTTATAAACTGTTGTAGTCATGATTTGTGAAAGTAAAAGTCAGTTTGCAAAAACGTAGTAACGTTCATTCTATGAGATTTCATTAACACATTTTGATGGCCAGTGATCTTGTATCTGCTCTGTGGTGTACACTCATTGAACACTTTATTAGGAACACTGACATGGTCATAAAGTGCCCGACATGATCTTCTTTTTGTAGCCCATCTGGCTCATGGTTCGACATGTTGTGCATTCTGAGATGCTATTCTGCTTACTACAACTGTACAGAGTGGTTATCTGAGTTACTGTAGCCTTTCACAGAACTGTTTCCTTCCACAGACCTGTGACTCACTGGATGTTTCTGGCACCATTCTGAGTAAATTCTAGAGACTGTTGTGCCTGAAAATCCCAGACGATCAGCAGTTACAGAAATACTCAAACCAGCCCATATGACACCAAAAATAATAGGCGAAATTACTGAAATCGCATTTTTCCCCATTCTGATGGTTGATGTGAACATTAACTGAAGCTCCTGACCCGTATTTGCATGATTTTATGTATTGTACTTCTGCCACACAAATTGATGATTAGATAATGGCATGAAAGGTGTAATGGTGTTCCTAATAAAGTGATCAGTGAGTGTGTAGTGTTAATACATTTGTAGACTTGTAACAATTCACAGCCCACCTCAACCCACTTGGAATCTTTAGAAATGAAGGTGAGTGGCGAACACCTTAATTCAAATCTGTCTATTGAAGGAAAGTTTCTCTCCCAAACTTTGCATGACTTTAAGGGACATTCTAATGCATTCCAAAACTCTCCATGAATTTGTATGAATATTCCTCTCAGAACTGGAAGTCTTTGCTCAGATTTGGGCAATTCATTGTCCAGAGGATTGTGGCTAGGATGTGGAGAGTAGGGGGGAAGTCTTTGATGTTGAAATTAGGACTTTGATGGGGATCTAATGAAGTGATGGCTAGTTCAATGCCTCAGTTGGGGAAAGAGGCCAACAAAGACCAATGCCTTTCACCTGCTGCCTCTTTCACTCTTGCTCATTTTTTCCCCCTTGTCCTCATCTCTCTATTTTTTCTATTCTACCACACAAGCTCTCTCTCTCTCTCTCCTCTCTCTCTCTCTCTCTCTCTCTCTCTCTCTCTCTCTCTCTCTCTCTCTCCCTGTCATTCTCTATTTCCTTTACTCCTCCTGTGAGATTTCATCAGTTCATTTAGGACCACTCAAGCCAGATGTATAATCGTTCTATGTGGCTTTTCATGAGTTCCACAAGGACTTTTGTGTGTATGTGTGTGTATGACACAGGAAGGCCTTTAGGAGGGTGCGGCAAGACACATGTGGCACTAAGGTCAGACTGGGAGTGTTTATGTCAGAGTAAAGGCAGAAACACATGTGAACACACATACATGACATGCCAACCAGTCAAGCTGTGAGTTTAGTGGGCGGAGCTTTGTGACCTATAAACCCCAATCTAAAGCGCTGGACAATTAAAGAGATAGTTCTCCCAAAAATGAACATTCCCTCATCATTTACTCCCCCTCATGCCATACCTTGTGTATGACTTTCTTTCTTATGCAGACCACAAATGAAGATTTTTAGAAGAATATCTCAGCTCTGTAGGTCAATTCAGTGCAAGTGAATGGTGACCAGAACTCCAAAAGCTCCAAGAAGTCAGCATAAACACAGCGCTCCAGACTAAAAAAATGACTTAGGAGCCATTGGCTCCTTAACTGAAACATTAAGGAGACAAATGGTTGTTTTAGTCGCCAAATCATATAATTTCTCAATTTAGATTGTTGTCCAGAAACAAGATGGAAAGAAGATGAAAAGGAAGACAGCAAATAACCCATTAATCGAGTTTATATATTTGTGAAGATATGTAAGTTTGCATCCCCATTTTGTCTCATCAATGTTCACACCCCTTTCATAATTTATACAAATATAAGAGATACAATTTTTTTTAATTTAGTACTGCTCTTCAGAATCTACATAAGCAGATATTTACTGGGCTCCAGACTAAAAAATGACTAAGGAGCCATTGGCTGCTAAACTGAAACATTAAGGAACCAAATGGCTGTTTTTAATCACCAAATCACAGAACTGTTCAGAAACAAGATAGAAAGTGTATGTGTATGTATATATATATACTCTCACCTAAAGGATTATTAGGAACACCTGTTCAATTTCTCATTAATGCAATTATCTAATCAACCAATCACATGGCAGTTGCTTCAATGCATTTAGGGGTGTGGTCCTGGTCAAGACAATCTCCTGAACTCCAAACTGAATGTCAGAATGGGAAAGAAAGGTGATTTAAGCAATTTTGAGCGTGGCATGGTTGTTGGTGCCAGATGGGCCGGTCTGAGTATTTCACAATCTGCTCAGTTACTGGGATTTTCACGCACAGCCATTTCTAGGGTTTACAAAGAATGGTGTGAAAAGGGAAAATTGGGCATCGTTTAAATGCCACGGCCTACCTGAGCATTGTTTCTGACCATGTCCATCCCTTTATGGCCACCATGTACCCATCCTCTGATGGCTACTTCCAGCAGGATAATGCACCATGTCACAAAGCTCGAATCATTTCAAATTGGTTTCTTGAACATGACAATGAGTTCACTGTACTAAAATGGCCCCCACAGTCACCAGATCTCAACCCAATTGAGCATCTTTGGGATGTGGTGGAACGGGAGCTTCGTGCCCTGGATGTGCATCCCACAAATCTCCATCAACTGCAAGATGCTATCCTATCAATATGGGCCAACATTTCTAAAGAATGCTTTCAGCACCTTGTTGAATCAATGCCACGTAGAATTAAGGCAGTTCTGAAGGAGAAAGGGGGTCAAACACAGTATTAGTATGGTGTTCCTAATAGTCCTTTAGGTGAGTGTATATATATATATTGTTTTACAATATTGCCTTAGTCTTTTACTGTTACCGGATGGCCCAGACACAGAGACTACAAGAGTGTAAACTGAATGAAATCCCAGATGCAGTTTATTGTGCTACTCCAATCCCAATCAATTATTACCAAAAAAAAAGTGGTACACAATACGTGACTTTTAATTATAAAGAAGCCTGAAATACTCATGGGACACTTAGGGTGCTTTCACACTGGCAGTTTAGTTTGAAACAGAGCAAAGTTTGCATGAAACATTGGTAAAATTGTAAATTGAAAGCTGTCATGAGGACCGGGGAGAGAACCACGGTACCGAACCCGAGACTACCTGTAGGAAGTGATCTAAGTTCGGTTGCAATGGAACTGCAGCATGATTCGCGTGAATTTGAATGCAATTCGGACTCGAGTGCGCACTCGTTCAGGAAGTAAAGTAACCTGCGCGTGCGTTTTTCATTCCTGAAAGAAATCTATCTGTCTGTCTGTCTGTCTGTCTGTCTGTCTGTCTTATAGGTTATAGAAATGACAGTGGCTATAAATTCACCTTGGACATGAGCTTAAGCGTGCAGTGTAAAAAACGATGCAAATTAATTCCTTGCAATCAGCTTTCTCCTCAAAACACGCAGTTTGCGAGCAGCAGCAAGCCGACTTCCCCTGGACATCTGATGAGTTACGCCATGAAGCACATTTATACGCAGTTGTCGTTCACTCTGTTGTGCATAATGGCACCATATTGTGTTCTATATGCGTGTTTGTTATGACGTAAGATGAACGCAAATGGACCGGGGTTCAATAGAATCAAGTGAGTGTGAAACTAGACCATCGTTGCTGGGGGCACCGGGAACAATTGCACTCAGAATCGGACCACAGCAAATGTGTCCACTGTGAAAGCCCCCTTAATGTCTGCACTCCCTTTTGTGAGCTCACTGATGGATGATTTGCTCAAAATCAATGGTGACTAGATTTTAAATTATAGTCGCAATAAATTATTTTTGGTCGCATTTGCAGCCATTTTAGTCGCAGTCTGGAGCCCTGAAACATAATCCATAAGACTCCAGTGGTTTAATCCATATCTTCTGATACAATCCAGTTGGTTTTGGCGCTAGAGGAAGTTTAATTGAGCTTGATCGCCAAGGAGACTGCTGTCAAGATGTTGGTCTGTTCTCACCCAAAACCAACTGGATTGCTTCAGAAGACAAGGAATAAACTTCTGAAGTCTTTTTTTTTTAATGTATCCCCTTTTCTTGCAATTTGGAATGTGCAATTTCCAATTCCCTCTACTTGGTAGGTCCTCATGGTGGCATGGTTACTGACCTCAATCCGGGTGGCGGAAGACAAGTCTCAGTTGCCTCCGCCAAGGCCGTCAATCCGTGCATCTCATCACGTGGCTCATTGTGCATGACTCCGAGGAGACTCCCAGCATGTGAAGGCTCATGCTACTCTCCACAATCCAAGCACAAATCATGACCACGAGGAGGTTACCCCATGTGAATCTACCTTCCCTAGCAACCGGGCCAATTTGGTTGCTTAGGAGACCTGGCTGGAGTAGCACAGCATACCTTGTGACTCCAGGGGTGTTAGTCACCGTCAATACTCGCGATTTTAATTGATTTTTGGAGGTTCAAAGGCCTGGTCAGCATTCACTTGCACTATATGAACCTATAGAGCTGAAATATTCTTCTAAAAACCTTTGTTTGTGTTCTTCAGCAGAAAGTAACTCATACACATCAGGATGGCATGAGGGTAAATGATGAGAACATTTTCATTTTTGGGTGAACTATGACTTTAATAAATGTGTGATTGTCTTTCTAATGTCCAAAGAATGCACAGACATATGATAAAATGGTATCAATTTAACTAAGTTGCTTGGTAGAACAGTGCCGTATCATACATTTTCTTTGATTTAAATTCTATTATCTGAATGACTTGATTCTTATTGGTCAGTCACTGCATTATATGGTCAAATTGTATATATACATGACTATGACAATATAATGACTGCTACACTGTTTAATTGACCATTTACACAGGCAATCAAGTTCCATAGTTATACTATTTTCAGGTGTCCGGCATCACTATAAACCACACATAAACATACACAAATAAGTTCAACTCAAATCAACATTTCATGTCCATTTATTTATTTATTTGGTAAGTAGCCACAATTATATGTCAAGGCCCAATCCAATCTGGGTTTATTGTGCAATAATGACTGTACATGATCCCTTACATAGAATTGAGCAAGCATTCTGCAGGAATTTGCATAAATGACCTGCATTGTATTATTAATGAGTAAACATTGGGCCATTTTACTGTCTATTATATAATAATTATTCTATGTAGTTGTTAGTGTGTGTATGTGCGTGTGTGTGCGTGCATGCCTGTGTGTGTGTGTGTGTGTGTGTGTGTGTGTGTTTCATCTGATGCATAA
This sequence comes from Xyrauchen texanus, assembly GCF_025860055.1. Classification (NCBI taxonomy): domain Eukaryota; kingdom Metazoa; phylum Chordata; class Actinopteri; order Cypriniformes; family Catostomidae; genus Xyrauchen; species Xyrauchen texanus. The sequence continues at coordinate 20,817,355 of NC_068316.1, forward strand.
AAAAAGATAGCTATTTACCTTTATATTTACACATACCATCTGTGATTGTGTTTGTGTTGTTTGACAAAGGCCTGATAGAGCATGCACACCATCGTGCAATATACTGTATGTATTTTCCCCACACTGTTAGTTTGGCTTGTTGAGAAGAGGTGTGCTATTATTCTTCTAATTGATCTTACTAATTATAAATTATAAAATCGGCAACAAAAAAAAGCATAGGGTAGATCATAAAAAATACTTGTATTTTTACTTATATAAAATGTATATACTTGTAAATACTATTTGTATCGAAATACAGTATTGTAAAGTAAAGAATAGAAAAGTATGGAGTATAGAATAGAGTGTAGAAAAAACTATCTCTGTCTCTTCACATGTCTGTGGTTATGTCTGTCTGCCTGTTCCGTCCTCTCCTTTATCACACATCCCTCACATGGACATTTGCATACTCATGCATATTCAGGCCCCAGCCCTTGCAGATTGGACATAGGCTCATCACTGGTGCCTCAATGGTTGTTATATAATGAGGATATAGCAGCTTTATTCTCTGTATTGTAACACAGCAAGACATTCAATATGGTTGCCTAATTACCAGTGATTAATTAAGCTATTTTGAGATTCAGGCATTACGCTCCAACGATCATTAATTAATTTAGTATTCCTTTAGCATCCATGTGTGGAACATCTGAACTCCTGTATTTTCAGTGTGATTATGCTAAAGCAGAGGTTCATGGAAATGTCAGAATATGCTATTTCGGTCATGTGCGTGTGTGTGCTATACACAAGGTTTTGTCCAGCATAGGTTTTGCCCTAATATAACACTGCTGCTGGCTGTATCATTCTATCCATTTATTATGAATAATATGAGGCAAGTCTGCATGACACGTGTTCAAAGTTTTAACCAAACTGAGCCTTGTTTGGTTTTATCAACTTTTTGGTTGAAATAACTGTGTTAAATACTGTCTAGTTTTAATGACATTTTAAAAGTTTGCTTGTTGTTAACTTGTTAAGCGCCTCAAAGCCATACAGAATGTGAGGAGATCTAAGTGTTATTTATACCCATTATCAGGTTCCTTTGGGACAGAAAATTATGTCATTCAAAAACACCTTTCAGCACATACAAAACATTTTAAAAAAATGAAACAATGCATTTCTATTAATTCATTCACAGAATATTATATCAATCAAAATCATATAAGAATATCAAAATCATCCTGTGATAATTTTTTATTCAGAGGCTAGGTCAATTTTAATTGTTCTTATGCTAAACAATACATTCCAGCCTGGTCTGAATGAGCACACATCAGATACAACATGCTCATTCACCTTATCCACCCTGGAAACTAGAAAGAGTGAGAAAGGACCTCTGTTTCAGTGTTCATGCAAATGGTGTTGCTAGTCTCTCCATATAGCCAATGACCCTGGCTTTTCTTGCTGGTCTCACACTCATTGCAGTGAACTATTTAAAGACCATTTTGATGGGAGTAGTTATACATTTAAGTAACACGGCTGCATGCTAAAAAACGGCAAGCAAAATAACCTGCTTTCATTCAGGGAAAAGAAAAAGGGGAAAGACAAGAGATAGAGAGAATGAACCTGAACAAACAAGTGTTTCCATGCACAACTAAATCTAAGAGAGATACTGAGAAGAACTGGGTGAATTATCCATCACATTTTCATTCATATTTAAGACCGCAAGCAGTCACTTTAATCTCCAGCCTCAGACGTGCCGCCCACAGATCATTCACAAACAGTCCATATTGCTGGCAAAAATGGTAAGAGTTTCTTAAAACGATCAGTTTCAATCTGATTGGTTGCAGGCTTAACGTAATTTCCAGGAGTCTGGGTGCACAGGTTTTAAAAAAGTTTGCCTGGAAGCAAACTTGTGTGTACAATTTTCCATGCTGCTACAATGAAGACTTTGACAGAAGATCTAGTTGCTGGATTTGTGAGGTTAATTACATGAAATCTTTGATCAAAGATTTTCAAGAGTTTTGTTGGAGACAGTATTTCAGATTTACCTGCCTCTAAATGTCATGTTAAAAATAATTATGGTTTGTCAATTTACATGTCAGTCAGACGGCCCCTCCCTAAGTTGCAACAACATGATAACACAGGAAATCGACTTGTTGCTTCCGAACGTTCATGTACTTTGAAATCAACCCCATTCTGCCGAATTACCAAATTACTTATTAAAATAATATTGAATTACTGCCATATCCCATCAGTCATTTTTTAATCAATTCAAATGCCATTCAAATGCCATTCCCTGTGGTGCTACTGATAGCACGTTGCAAAATGGACCCTGGATGGACTCACGGGTCATTTTGACCTGTTTGAACGTTTAACACTGATTTGAGTAATTTTTACTTTTTGTCCTGAAACTTCATGATATCCTTGAGGAAAACTTAAATAAAATATAATTTTATTGATATTTGTTCAAAAGGTATTTTACTGTTAATTCAATGTTCATTATGTTTATTAAATGTTCAATATAACATGATAAAATTAAACATAATAAACAATTAAACACCTGTTCAAAAAAATTAAGGTTCAAAGTTATTGGATTATTAATTGAAACTGAATAAATAAAAAGTGTTTAAAAAAAAAGTATCATAGCTGCTCGCTCACTGCTTCTGTAAGCACACAAATTCTGAAAACACACAAAATAGCAACAAATTCTAAATCAGCTCTTACCTTAGGTTGTTTTCTACAAATTGAGTCTATTTTTACTTGTCTTTCAGCTTGCCTGGGTAAATAATCCACAGTTATTCTATGTCCCAAATGTCCAGAAAAAAAATGTATTGCAAACAAATCATCATTGAATATGTTGCTAATTAATGACAAAATGTTATACAACATAGCAAAGCTGAGGTTCTTAGCTTTCAAAGGACACCAAGATCACGTTTGTAGTTAATTCGCTTCCAAAAAACACTGGATGTCTATGGGCAGAGTCACAAAAATAAATAAAATAAACACATTTGGGTGCCCCTGCCTTTCAGATCTATATATTGTGATAGAAGGTGATAGAGAATTTTTTTTTTCTTGTTTGCTGCTACCTAGAGGGACGATTTAAGACCAAAAGTAAAGAGCAAATAGAGCCTTTATTACAAGCATTTGAAATTGAAGATAAAAAAAACAGGCCAATTTGACCTGGCAGGTTCAAAGTAGGAACTTGATCGTTATAACCATCCAAGGGTTAAGGGCTAAATTTACTTTCCATACAGGGTGACATGAGTCACACTCATCCTTGTGCTTGTATGGACGCATCATATATCTGGCTTGACTGAATCGTGTGGAGCAGATTGCGATAAACACCGCAGTGCAATCACAAAATCATGTCAGACTCATCAGAATTAAACCAAGAATTTTCCACTTTGAAGCACTAGAATGTCAAACATCTCATAAGGCAAAACAGCCCTGACGTTCTAAATCACGAGTGCTCTTATAGCAACACAAATTGTAGTAACCAGTATTTTGACAGAAATGTTATTGATTTATATTTCAATTTATAAGGGAATGTAAAAGTCTAATCCATTTCTACTGTAATGAAGTAAGTTTTTGTTATAGATTCTAAATGTGTTTTGGCTAGTGTTTTTTTCAATATCAAAATTCTATAGTTTATTCTATAGAATTGTTACATTGACCTACCTGTTACGGATTGCGATAAGATGGGTATATCTTAATTTAAAAGTTGACAGGGGCCCCCAAAAATCCCAAAGCCACCCCTGCCTGTTGCTGAATTCACAATGTGATCAGTCTGGCTGCAATGAGGACCAGACTTTATGCTAATATTCAATAGTCTGGAAATGCAAGTCTACAGTAATAAGCTATATGCCACTGAACAGCTGAAGTTACATTTCAGCTATTGCAAATACGGCATTTACTTAAACTATTTCTCTACGAATTCTCTATACAGCTCTGAAAAAGCAGCATAATTAGGCTTTCACAAGAGTGCTTGATTTCATGCTCAAAAATAAAAGCACATTTATTTCATTCACCATTTTAAATGAATCAGCTTCTATTGGAGATTCTAACCGACTAACACTAGAAATGACGAAGACGATGATGTGAAGATGAAGAACCCAAGTGCAGTTTATTTACATACGTGTTATTCAGAAACCCTAATCCTAAACGTGAACAAAACATAAACTAAACTAAACTTGACATGACTAGGTAAGATTATGAAACAAAACATAAACATGACTTGACTTGACTTGAAACAAAACAACAAAGTTACAAACACAATACCTGACCAAGACACAATGGAAAACATGAGGCTTAAGTACATGGACATGGGAAACATCAACCAATGAACAGACCGAACTATAAACAAGATAACAAGACAATGACGATGAACCAATTACATAACAGAACTAATAACAAAACTATGAACCGACAGAAAACAAGACACATAAACATGGACTGAAACAGGATGATCACATGACCGGTGAACCACATGACTTGAAACAGGAACTAAACTTTACAAAATAAAAGACAAACACAAAACATCTAGACGTGACATATCTTTATTTTCATTCATTTGTCAGCCATTTCTGAAGTGAATCTTTCGTTGATGCTTAATGTAATACCAATTGCATGATGTTTATCATAAATTTGGTACAATCTCTTTTCAGAGACTGTAGTGTTAGGTTTGACTTAAGAACCATTGATCTTCATTTGAATATAAAAGTGGCAGAATTGATTCAAGCCTTGACTGAGGTTTAGACTTTTTTCTGCCTGGAGAAGTCCTCTATTTCCTTATCTGGGCTTGTTTTGCAGCTCTGTAACGGTTCTGTGCTCATCTCTCAGATCTGTATTAGCCTGGCAAAAAGGGCTGAGCTAAAATCAATAGGCCCAAGGCTTCTGTCACTGTCACTTATTTACATCCTCTTCAGGAGTCCCTTCTCCATTACTCTTAAAGTTTTGCTAGCTTACAACTCATTGATCTTAAAAATGCTAAGAATTAACAAACGAGAATAAGGTTATTGGAAAACAGAAAAAACAGGCCTTAAAATGAACAAATTTGATCTTTTGTAATTGTAATTCTAACAGCAGTATTAAAAAAATAAAGTAAATGATTGTGATATGTAATCAAGAAAGATGGTGATTGAACTTTTGCTCAGTGGAAAGTTTGTGTTTCTGAGGTTTTTTTTAGTTTATTGAAATTCATGTTCCAGTTGTATTTGAAGTTTACACGGTTTCATGTTAAAGGATTATGGAACACCCTTTACCTTTCATTATCAACAAGCAACCAATACTTATATATGTATATAGTTCATCCTGCATTACCTAATGTTAACATAACTTTTGAAGTTATATAAAAGTATACATTTTTTTCATGATAGAAAAAAAGTGTGTGCTGTGTCTCCGCCATGCATTCAATTGTAAAGACAAAACTGGGATGAATGTCAAGACAGTCAAATATTTATTGCTGTTGTGACAGATCATGGAAGATTCTTTAATCTGTTCATCTACAACAGCAGGAATAACTCATTATTTGTACTGGATCAAATTCTAAACACATCCCAAATTGACTTTTCTTAGTTTGAAGATAAACATGCATTTGTGAAATTATAAAATCCAGAGCAATATTTGTTGAAGTGCTAATAGACACGTCTAGCTACAGTATGTGGAGTTGGAGTATCAGGCCACATGGGGGCCCTAGAAACACAGCAGTAAGGAATCTCAGGAAAGCCACTTACCCCTTTCTAAAATAACAACTTCTTCAGCCACATTGTTTTATCTGTATTTTGTCTAATTTCTGTCAGCTCCAACTCTAAATTATTCTTTTTATATTATGTTTGGTTGTATTATTATTTTAATATGAATTTTATTTTATTTTGGCAGCTTCCTTCCATACGCCGAGGCTTGTTTTCCATATAACTTTGGCAGTTTAGATATAAGACTGGTTTTATAATTTCTTTATGATGTAATTTTATTAGTTTTTTAATGTCAAGTTTATGGAGTCATCATTGAAAGGCAAGATAATAACAGTTCCTTTTAGTTTATACTGCTGGTTTAAATTTTATTTTGGTACAGTGATTTCACTGTGCAAGAAACTACTGTGGCCTTAAAGCAGAGATTCTCAACTAGAAGGCTGTGACCACTGATCTATATATATAACTGGATAGCTCATGACGTCACAACAGTGAAGCTACTGCGCCGCCATCTTGGTATTCCCTAACATTCTGTACTCCTATGTGTCTCAATGGGAAATCGTCTGTTTTGGTGAGTAATTGGTACCCATCCAGTCACATTAAAACACATTTCTTATGTCTGCATACACTGTATCACAATGCAATCTTCCTAAATATGTAATTCATTATTTATTTTGACTTTAATTTTCCCCCCCTGCTTATTCTAAATGTGAGCGTATGTTACTCTTTATTGCAGCAGCATTACGTGCAGCGGCACGACGTCGCGACGTGTTTCAATAGAAACAAGTTTAAGAAACTGAGGTAAGATATCAGTAGACATTTTCAAACATATTTTTTGCAGGCTTTAAAGTTTTTATTCTGAATACATAATTATGTTTTGTAGCTTTTGTTTACGTTGAACGTGCATTGTGGTTATTTTCTTAGGATAAATGAATATTAGCTATGCAGCTAACGTTAACTTAGTGAGTTATACTGTTATTCTTTGTGGTTATTTTCCTAAGTCAGCTTTTTTGGTCAAGTTGAATATCTAATTGCAGATCAACACCGGTTACATATGATAAATATAATGTGGGTTTTCATTAATTCTCTGTGTGATTTGTACTTTTTGCAGTGCAGGCCTGAATACGGTCCAGCTCACGGGCATCATTTATAAAGTGATCAATTGGAATAGACGAGGAGCAGGGCAGGACTGGTAATCTGGACTACCGGACATTTTTCCGGTGGACCGACAAACTTTGGGGCCGATCAGGGTGGACTGGCCATCGGGAGAACCGAGCGGGTCGCTGTGTCGGCCGCGATAATCTAAAACGAGCCGCCGCGTTAGCGTAACACTACCCCCAACAACTTTTTGACAGTTATGTCAAATCCGGGCCGATTTCTCTTTCCAGTCCAGCCCTGAAAAGGTGCACATGGATATTGTTGAAGTTAAACAAGGTAAATTTGCCGTTTGGATTTCAATAAACATCGCACTGAATGCTAGATAAAACTGGAATTGGTTTGCAACAGGAGGAAAAGCTGTATGAGGAGTCAGCCTGGCTTCACTGAAGAGCTGTTTTAACAGAGTAAAAAATATTATACTGTCTGTTTTTATTTGCAATGAAGATACTTTTGCAACATGCAGTATAAGTCTCATAAAATTACTGTGTTTCAGATAGTTATAACATTTAATATTAATAGAAAAGTTGACCCAAATATGTAAATTCTGTCATCATATACTCAACCTCATGTCCTTCCAAATCCATGTGACTCTTTTGCAGAACCCCCAAAAATGTATTTTGTATTCCATATAATGAAAGTAAATGGTGAGCAAAATAGCTTGTTTTGGTCACCAGTGGCTTTCATTATATGGACAAAAACATTTTTTTAAATGTCATCTTTTGTGTTCCACAGAAAAAGTCATACAGGTTTGGAAGGACATGAGGTTGAGTAAATAGCTGTGCGTAAGGTCTTAAGTTGGGGTATAAAGTTCAAGGCTTCGTAACTACTAGTTAGTTTGCAACTAAGTTGGTGCTTAATTTGGTTGCTCCACCTGTTGTTTAAGTCAATTTTTTTTATGTACGTGGAAGCTTTTGTTATTGAACAAATAAATATGTATGATTTCCTTGAGTGTGCATATGTCAATAAACCTATTTCTGATTATGATTTAAAATATCAGGGGATTGTTGAAATAATTAAATGCTCACAAGCTGGTATGTACATGTTCTAGAAATGAATGCAAATGGATAATTCCATTAAGTAAAGGTAAATTAATGTGTGTGTGTGTGTGTGTGTATATATATATATATATATATATACACACACACACACATACTACATATGAACTTGTGTGTGTATACTATTCTACATTTTTATATTTGGTTCTGGATTTATTCTAAGAGGTACTGTCTAGTTACAATATCAACACAAAGCTAGTCGTTTTTATTAACTTTAAAATTTGTTGATGTGCATGCCCCCCCCCCCTAAATTAGTTCACATTTACTATATAATCTAGTCAAAAATGGTTAATAATGTTGGCAAATTATGCAGATGTATAATTTGTCAACATTATGAACAATGAGTATCAACAGATTTAAACTATGAAGGCAGAGAAACATTGCATCCTGTAACAATCTGCAGATGGATAACTTTGCTTTAAAAGGGGTATTAATACACTTTAGTGTTGTATTTTTACTGTTGATTATTAAAGATTATGATCGTTATGGACACTCTACATGGGGATAACGACTAATGTGTGCTTAATATGTACATAGTCATAAATTACAACCTGTGGGCACTTTAGCCGCATCCTTAAGTGAGTGTTGTTTCGCGGTTAAACGCTGCACATGCCGCGATGCCCTCTGTCGGTAGGGAATAGTAAGATGGCCGCCAGAGCACTTCCGGTAGCTTCACCTACTGCTGGCAGTTTAGAATTCTATGAGCTATCCAGTTATATATATAGATCAGTGGCTGTGACACATAAATAGGTCACAGGTCTGTTCTGATAGGGTTACAGACAGCAGGACACACTATGCTAAATGCAAATAACAAAATGCAACTAATAATCATGCATAATTAGCACAGCGGAATAAATAGGCCAAATTAGCAAAATAAATAATACAGTTTTTAAAAGAAGTAGAAAGCTCTATTTCCTTTAAATTCGTGTAATTATGATATCCTAAATCAATGGTGCACAAAGTAACTTTTTAAGATCATAACTTTTAAGTAAAAAGTAAAAGACCACTCATATCAGCCAGAAAAACATAAACAACGATTACATATTGCATCTTTAAATGATTCAGATCAGCACTTGTTTTTATGATATGTCTTTATTGCTAAGGTGAAAGCATATTCCATCTTGAAATTGAAATCTGACTTCTGGATTTTTTTCAGTTCTGTAATTATTCTCTTCCTCCAGATTATCTTCCATTTCAGTCTCTTTCAGTGCTATTTCCTGCTCATTACTGGAGAATGTATAATTGTCTGCTGTTATAACTTTAATGAGGCATTTGACTGAAGGTTATCTCAGGCAAGCTCAAAACTTCATTTCCTCTAGCTAGTTAGCAGAAGAGTGGGATTGTGTCTACAGGAGAGAGAGTTATCCCCTTTTATTCCCTCTGGCAAGCCAACTGTTATAGGTGTTCACTCTGCCTTTGGCCCTTTACTCTACGTAAGTGCAGAGATGTTGAAATGGTCATTTTTGTTAAACTCAGGTGAGCTTGTCTCCTGACACAAACGTGTGGTGCTGTTAATGAAAGAGCTAAGAGTCTGATAGTCATAACAGGCCTGGAAGAAGAATGGTGTGTAGTTGTGAGGAAACAAGGTGCAAAGTGTATGTGTTGTGTGTAAATTGTCTATTTTAGAATCATAGGTTGTAAATTATATATGCACATGTTTAAATGTATTGTATGTGTATTATAAGCAAGTATGTATTTTCAGTTAGCAAACAGAATGGAATATTACTGCCCTATTGACCCTGACGCCCCTCCTGACTTTTCACAGATGTGATGAGACATCTCATATTAGTCTGAGTTTTTATGATTACATCAACCCGACTAACAGTCCAACACTTGAGAAAAAGTGTGTGTGTTCATGTCTTGTGGGGAAATCAGTTTTGGCTTGTGAAATCTAAATGTGTTTGAAGAAACTGGCCCCTGGGGGCATAAAAAAATAGACACATACGCATACACACGCACATACCCTTTTCATGTCGCGACAGTAATGATTCAACTGATAATCAGGTATGAGACACTCAGTGTATATAATGATGTGTCTGTGTGCTTCTCGGAAGCTCTTAAGATGTTTTACCTGATACACAGACTCTGTTTGCACTGGATTATGTAGTAACTAAGAATGCTGAGGTGGGGGTTACCTCTGTTTAATAATCAAAATTCCTCGGATCTACTCACAAAACCTACTACAGCCTCATTTGTACACTCATACACACACGTTATATAGAACCCATTAGCAGCAGCAGGTTCTGGGATAAAGTTTCGGGGTAAAATGGATGGAAAATGCTTTAAAATGAAGCAGTCTCATAGGTTATATATTATTTAGGAGGTTAAATATAGCTTACATTGAGTTACAGCAAAGGAATGGAGTCCATGCAGGGTGGAGTCTGTAGGCAGTCAAATACATATAAGCTCCTAGTGTGTTATTAGAGGGCTTTTGATTTAGCCTGAGACACACAAACACATACACACACTGAATGAGGTGCACACGTCACATGCATATAACATGCAAACCATGCATATGTATGCTCATATTAAAACAATGATATATGGTATACTGATTTAAACTTAAAAAAATGGGCACATCTGTTTTATGTATAGCATGGTCAAAGGTCATTAGGTTTTAGTGTGGAAGAAATGTAGGTCAAAAGTCAGTCTTTGTACCCTACTCCACTTTTGCACGTTAATATGCATACAGTATGTGTGTAATTTTGTGTTTGGGTAGTTGATGCAACATTTCAAGCCATGAAAGCAGCATCCTGCAGTATGACATGTTATAATCCATCTAAGACTATTAAACCCTTTTCTGGTAACACTTTACAATAAGTATACATTGTTGTAAGTATACATAGGTTATATATATGTGCATGTGTTTGTGTTTGTGTGTGTGTTTGTGTGTGTTTTACCAGTAGTTAACATGAACTAACAATTGCAACACTCTTTTTACACTGAAAAAGAAAATTACTTCATTAGGTTACACTAGCAAAACTCATTTTAAGGGTTAGATCAGGTAGAAAAAGCTCCATTAAGTGGTCTTAAAGTTTCTGATACAGTTTGTAATGATTGTTTCTGTTCAGAGTTAATAGAGCGCAAAATTAGACCCAGACCTAAATACAGACCTACAGTGATCTCTGCAGTTGTTAATCCATGGTATATGCTTCTGTTGAAGCCATCAGTCAGCATTATTTCAAATTCACTGTTTAAAAATGCTGTTTAACAGTGGAATTCCGAGTGAACAACTACATTACCCATGGTACAGCTGTGAACGATCCAATCAGAGAACTATGACCAAGCAAGCCTGCGAAAAAAGCCTGGAAGGGACCGCCCACTTACATGACGTGTCGGTCTTCCTTCATCCTCAAACTACTTATTTATTTGTATGTATTGAAGTATTTAGTAAAAAACATAAAATATATTGTTTCTATATGTATAATCAACAACCTTAAATTGTTTTATATATTTCCATCAGTTTTTATCTGATTACAAAATTTAATGGATTGTAGTTTGTGCCCTTGTGAAAGATGGTAAGTACACAGTGTTGTAAATTTTATACGATTTTCAAATATTTCATTGTTTGAAATCAAAGTGTGTAATGTTGTGATTCACCTCGGAGCTGGTTGGTTTGGTTCATGCTTTTCAAAAAATCCTTCATAAAAGAGTTGTAAAGTCATTGGGAGAAATGAATGGGAAAAACATTTCCGGAACCGACGTGTCTGAAAAAGTGGGTGGGCACTCTATTGTATTAATGTGTAGTGTTCTTGGCTATGGACGTAGACTGGTAGTGGACTGCAAACTTCCGACCATTCAAATGGAAATAGGCCAAACAATACATTTTTCTCTCTCCACATCACACCATTATTGAAAGTCTGTATGTTTAGAGGAGATGGTGTGATTTATACTCATGAACTTGTTTTGATAGATGCTAAGCTACTTTGATTCCCCTTTTCATTGGTGTTTGTGTGTTGCAAAAAAGTTACATTACGCACAGTATATACTGTATGTTTTTCCCTCCATAAATAGGTCACTCCTCACTTTACCAACACCCTCATATCACAGATATAATCACTTCCCCGTGTTAAAATGATTGATGTATGATTTGTCCAGATGGCTGAATGGTTTGAAGCCATGTCAAACAAGAGTGGTGGGGGTTTAATCCTGTGATGAAATATTGTACATTTGAATCTCATGTATAAATGTGAGTGTATTTTACCCATAGCTGTTTCATGAATTGAGTAGCAGTGGCCAAATCTACCATTGTGAGTATAGTAAGTCTGTGGGTATGACATCCAAATATCCTGTCACTGGCTTGTTTGATCTGGGGCTTTTCTCTGAAATGGAATCACATGGCGGCTATCTGGTGCAGTGGAGAGGGTCGTAGGCTTTTGGGTTTGTAGGTTATTCAATCAAAACCATTATCCACTAACCTTTTTGACCTATACCCCAAATATGTGTTGTGTGTTCTCACTGGTAAATTGTTAGATTTATAGATTCTGATATATTCATATAGTTGTTCTATTTGTACTTTGAATACCCTGGCTAAAATTCTACTAAAGTTTTTCTTGAAATACTTTATTGTATTCCAGATTATTCTCATTTTGAACGTACAAAGGGACTTAGGTTAATTTATGCAAATATATTTTATGAAACTAGAAAATTACTGCTTGATACAGGAAAATATATATTGGTTACACTTTCAAATGAGGTTCTATTGGTTAACATTAGTAAATACATAACATTGCATGAACTAAAAATTAACAATGATTTTTACAGCATTTATTAATGTTAGTTAATGTTAATATAACAGTTGTTCATAGTTAGTTCATGTTATTTCATAATGCATTAACTAATCTTAACTTATACAACTTTTAATTTTAATGATGTATTAGTATGTAGAAATTAACATTGAGCAATAATAAGAAATGCTGTAGAAGTGTAGTGAATCGTTACTAATATAGTTAATTACTGTACAATTTATTGTAAAGTTTTTATGAATGGAAAGCAAGTGTGTCACTCTGTATACAATGTATATTGAGTTGAATAGATTTTCTTCAAGTGTATATGTTTGACAAGCATCAAGCAACTTATATCCAGTTCCCTTTACAAAAGGCTTCACTTTGATGTTGCGCTGCTAAGAGCTACGGGGGAACAGCTTTCGCTGTGAGCCGAGCTGAATTATGTGCGGAACACGTCAATGAACATTGACCGGAATTTATAGCCTCAGTTGATGTAATCATTAGATGCACCTGAGGCCAGGCTATAAATGGATACGTCACCAGGTGTCGTCAGAAACTCTTTTTTCAGACCGATTCTGTTTCTGTGTGTTTCACACACCCTGTCAAAACTTTCTTTCATCTGTTAGGAGATAGAATCAGTTAGGCAGTGTGCAGTGAACGTTGTTCTATTTTTCTCTTCTGTTTAGAAAATATTATATATATATATTTCTAAAAAAAAAAAAAGAGAGAGAATGACTGAAAGTCGCAAACAGTGCGTGTTCCCTCTTCTCGCTCTATAGCTGAAGACGGCACACATCAGTTTTTGCTGTTTGTTTGGGGGTAAGAGCACGCTGCTCTGCGTTGCAGCAGGGTGGGTGCGAGCACTGCGATTTGCTTTAACAGGCAGAGTGCGTCGTGCTCGCCTCGCTTGCTTCCGGAGTCAGCACTCACGTAAAAGATTGTTCGTGGGGCTCGTGCATGGATTTGGCTGAGGAGCAAGAGACGGGTTGATCCCTTTCTCTCACTCTCTCCCCAAACCCAGCTGGTCCTTCACATGATCTCGGCTGCTCCGACGCTTCTTGGATCATGAGGTGGATCGCAATTCTCTTCCCGCCTCGAGCTTTCTGTCCGCGATGAAAAATCTACGGAGGAATTGCTCGATGTTGTTACTCGTGCGGTTGCCAGATTGGACTGGCCACGCGAAAAAGAGACCCCCAAACGCTCCCAATTAGGGGATAGATTTTATCTTCCAGTCTAAGAAAGGGAACGCCTCATGGGTCCCTTCCCTTTCTTTGATAACCTCCATGAAGAGCTTTTTCGCTCATGGAGAACCCCTAAAAAAAAAACAAAAAAAACAACAAATATATATATATATTTTCTTCCCGTGTTCACATACCCTCGACGTCATTATATTCGACTATCGTGGGTGCTGAGGCACGGGGTATTCAGTGATGCCGCCGGTCGAAGAGACGCTTGAGGGCTATCTCTGCCGGGCTCGGCATCGTCACTTAAAGCCCTCTCTCCCTCAAAGCCTTGTAGGACAACCTCCACTTTAGTGGGAAGGGCTTATCAAGGAGCAGGTCAGGCTGGTGCTGCTCTGCACACTATGCTGTTTTTCAGGCGTACCAGGCTGACCTCCTGGACGACCTGAGTGTGGGTTCTGCGCTTGACGAGCAAGCCTCAGACCCACCTCGGTCCTGACTGAAGGGAGGCTCAAAAGCAAAGCGTGGCGAGTCGTGCTCCTCCTCCCAGGGATTGGGGACAGTCTCGCCGCCCTTGCCAGCCACCGAAGCAAGACCTCAGGACTATTCTAGTAAGAGAAAACCCTGACGGTCTTGCGCCTAGATTAGGGGGTAGCTCCCTCGGACGGGCGCGTGCTTCACTTCACCCCTCCCGGTACCCCCTCGAAGCCCCTCCATTCCCGCCACCTCTTGGTGTTTCGGGTTGCAGAGGCTTCGTCAAAATTGGGTGTTTTCGCTGTTCCTGCATTTTATTCAGGACGCGAAACACCCGACAACCCCTCAACAGGAAGTGTTAAAATATAATACCCATCTCAGAGATCCTGGCAGCGTGGAAACTTCTGCCGGATATATTCTTTTCTGTGGGTCTTATAAGGGCGTCAGGATTTAATTCTCTCGCTTCCTGTTTCAACTGCGTGTTCTCACTACCGTAACCGGATTTCTTTTTGTAAAAAAAAACTCAATCTCCTGGTTAAAGGGGCCATGGTATGTGTTCCCCTTCCAGAGAGAGAGTTAGGTTATTACACTAAATACTTCCCGTTTCCCATGGAGGGTGAGGGGTGGCGTCTGGCTTAGATCTTAAAGCTTGAACTACCCGTGGGTGTTCAAGTCCAAGATGATGCCTGTCAAGACGGTCCTGTCTCAAGCCCTACAACTCGCTTGGCTGGTCACCATCGATCTTATGACGCACTTCTATACTTCATTTAGAAGTTCTGCCACAACATGGAAAGTTCCTGAGGTTCA
The DNA here is from genome assembly GCF_025860055.1 of Xyrauchen texanus. Taxonomy (NCBI): domain Eukaryota; kingdom Metazoa; phylum Chordata; class Actinopteri; order Cypriniformes; family Catostomidae; genus Xyrauchen; species Xyrauchen texanus. The sequence continues at coordinate 20,832,414 of NC_068316.1, forward strand.
CTTCTGGGGGCTGAAGTCTTCCAGGGTCAGGTTCTTTCACTCAGCCTAGCCCTTTTACCCACACATTCACAATGCATGATGTAGCTGGCTCCTTGCGACTCGGGGCATCTGCATTCTGAATTACGTAGACGACTGGCTGATCCTAGCGCAGTTCCAGGAACTGGCAGTTCAGCACAGGGACATCGTCTTAGCTCATCTGTTTCTCTGGGGTTGAGGCTCAACGCCAAGTAAAGCGTCCTCTCTCCCACTCAGAACACTGTCTATTGGGGCATCGTATGGAGTTCAATCTCAATGCGGGCACAACTGTCTCCTGCTAGGATTGAGTCCATTCAGATCACCCTGAGCAAAGTCAGGCTAGGTCAAGGTTGCACTGTTATCAGTATCAACGATTTCCAGGTCTCAGGGCGAACGCGTCCACGGTGATCCCTCTGGACCTTCTGCTCATGAGACCGTTTTTGTTGTGGCAAAAAGCCAGGGGTTTTCTTCCAAGGGCCAAAACCCCTGGGCTAAATAGGGTTACGCGCCTCAGGCTTCGTTCCCTTTCTATGTGGTTCAGACCCCGGTTTTCTGCCTTGGGTCCCACTCTAGGTGCGTCTTGTTGTCGCAGACTGCTAACAACAGACGCCTCCCTGACGGGCGGGGTAGCGGCCTTAAGTGGTCGTCCAGCTTATGGGGATAGGAGGGTCGTCAGCTCGGTTGTCACAATCTCTGTCTCGGGTTGATGGCTGTATTTCTGGCCCTGAAATACCTCCTCCTGAGGCTGCCATGTCTTGGTGCTGGTGGACAATACAGCGGTAGCCTCTTACATAAATCTTCAAGGAGACCCACGTTCTTGTCAGCTGTATTTCTGACACGTCGGATTCTCCTTAGGGCCCAGGGTAAGCTCCTGTCACTCAGGTCAGTTATATCCCTGGATGCCCGTGATACTGGGAGCAGATTTACGGTCCAGACAGGAAATACCAATGGGGAGTTAAGAACTCCACCCTAAGGTAGTAGTTGCCCAGAGTTCAGCCAGCAAGGGTTTTTGCCTCTTACTGATAGCACCGCGCTGGCCAAACAGGGCTTGGTTCTCGGAGCTAATCTCTTCCCTCGACAGCTCGCCTTGGGCGATTCCGAACAGGAAGGATCTTCTATCTCAGGCACAGGGCAATATTTCATCCCTGCCCCAAATTGTGGAATCTTTCATGTTTGGCCCCTAAGGGTACCAACTGAGGGACACAGGGTTCTCTCCTGAGGTTATCGAGACCTTTGTAAATGCCGGGCTTTTTCCACTTGGAACAAGTTTGGGTGAGATCTTAGGGCAGAAGAGGACCTCTTCACCTCTATGAATAGCGCAATGTCTCCTCTACTTCTCCCTGAAATCACCCAGCCCCCTTGGGTCTGGACGTTAAGACACATACATGACCCAGAATGCGTCTGTATGTGTTTCTCTCCCCGGTTTCTCTGCTCCCAGGAGTCTTGGCAATGTTCACCAGCAAGGGTCTTGCCTCCTAATAATGGCGCTGCACTGGCCGAACAGGATATGTTTCTCGGAGTTAATTCCTCTCCTCGACGGCTCGCCTTGGGCGATTCCGAACAGGGAGGACCTTCTCATCCTTGAGGTCATCGAGAGCATTCCAAGTGCTAGGGCTCCCTCCACTTGGAACTGATCTGGGTAGATTTTACAGGGCAGAAGAGGACCTCTTCGCCTCTGTTGATAGCGCAATGTCTCCTCTACTTCTCCCCGAGTTGCCCAGTCCCCCCCCCTGGGAGGGGCTGAACGTAGAAACGCAAATGCGCCTGCATGCGTTTCCTTCTGCTAAAGTTCTTATTACAGAACCAGCTAACTGCCAGTTTGCTTCAGTTCTGGATTTTCTGTAGAAAGAACTGTCAGCGGGCACTTGCCTCGCCACTGCCAGGCTCTATTTGGCCACTGCGGTTTGCCACGGCTTGGTGGGCGGGGTGCCCTCAAAGAGGCATCCTCATTATTGCCCGGGCCTACGAGGCAGCGGTCAAGCTTCACCAGTAGGTTTCAGGGCGACTCTACCAGAGGGCTCTCCTCCTCTAAAACCTTGGCTAGAGGTCTCCCTCTGCAGCAAGTTTGTGATGCGGCAGGTTGTCCTCTCCGCACACATTCATTAGATTTTTATAGTTTGGATGTTTTGCCACTCCGGGCTCTTATGCCCTTGAGTCGACATCTCAAGCTCATGTCTGGACAAGTTTGTGATGCGGCAGGCTGGTCCTCTCCGCTCACATTCATCAGTCTTTATGACAAGTTTGTGTTGCGATAGGGTTCTCTTCACACACATTCATCGAACTTTGTGGGCTAGATGCTTTGCTACTCCGGGCTCTTATGCCCTTGAGTCGACATCTCAGCCCATGCCTAAACAAGTTTGTGATGCGGCAGGTTGTCCCCTCCGCACACATTCGTTGGACTTTTTTAGTTTGGATGTTTTGCCACTCCGGGCTCTTATGCCCTTGAGTCGACATCTCAGCTCATACCTGAACAAGATTGTGATGCTGCAGGCTGATCCTCTCCGCTCACATTCATCAGTTTTCATGACAAGTTTGTGTTGCGATAGGGTTCTCTTCGCACACATTCATCGAACTTTATGGGTTAGATGCTTTGCTACTCCAGGCTCTTATGCCCTTGAGTCGACATCTCAGCTCATGCCTGAGCAAGTTTGTGATGCGGCAGGCTGGTCCTCTTCGCTCACATTCATCAGTTTTATGACAAGTTTGTGTTGCGATAGGGTTCTCTTCGCACACATTCATCAAACTTTATGGGTTAGATGCTTTGCTACTCCGGGCTCTTATGCCCTTGAGTCGACATCTCAGCCCATGCCTAAACAAGTTTGTGATGCGGCAGGTTGTCCTCGCTGCACACATTCATTGGACTTTTTTAGTTTGGATGTTCTGCACTCTGGGCTCTTATGCCCTTGAGTCGACATCTCAACTCATACCTGAACAAGTTTGTGATGCGGCAGGCTGGTCCTCTCCGCTCACATTCATCAGTTTATATGACAAGTTTGTGGTGCGATAGGGTTCTCTTCGCACACATTCATCGAACTTTATGGGTTAGATGATTTGCTACTCCGGCCTCTTATGCCCTTGAGTCGACATCTCAGCTCATGCCTGAACAAGTTTGTGATGCGGCAGGCTGGTCCTCTCCACACACATTCATCAAAATTGAATGGTTTAGATGTTTATGCTACTCTGGGCTCTTATGCCCTTGAGTCGACATCTCAAGCTCATGTCTGAGACCTCTCGCATTTTTGTGAGTACACTGCACAACCGTAGGGGTCCGGACAGCCCCAAGTGCGGCGGCGTGGGTATTGCGTTCCCCGTAGCGCTTAGCAGCGCAACATCAAAGTGAAGCCTTTTGTAAAGGGAACGTCTCGGGTTACATGTGTAACCCTTGTTCCCTGAAAAAGGCGGAACGAGATGTTGCGCTGCTTTGCCGCACTGGGACGTCCCAGGACTGCTCTTCAAAAAGAAGTATCTGAGGACACCTGGTGACGTATCCATTTATAGCCTGGCCTCAGGTGCATCTAATGATTACATCAACCGAGGCTATAAATTCCGGTCAATGTTCATTGACGTGTTCCACACATAATTCAGCTCGGCTCACAGCGAAAGCTGTTCCCCCATAGCGCTTAGCAGCGCAACATCTCGTTCCGCCTTTTTCAGGGAACAAGGGTTACACATGTAACCCGAGACGTTTTTTTACTACAAAGAAATGCTTTCAGCTAGCCAAGCTTTTGATACACAAACACACACTGCAGAGCTCAATTGGTGATGTTTGCGTAATCCCACTTTCCTTTTTGCTGCTTTGTAATTCTCCAGAAATACCCCAGCACGCATGTGTATGTGTGTGTAATTTTGTGCTGCACCGACGGTCATATAGCATATTAAATTGAAGACTAGAAGAGCTTCAGAGTAGAGCAAGAGAGAGAGAGAGAGACTCAGAGTTGCTCATGTGGATTCATATACACAACTGTGGCAGCAACAGAAGCGAGGGATCTGGATTGATCTACCTTTTCTCCTCATTTTCTTCTCTACTAGCTTTTTTATCCCTTCTTGCTGAGACTTTTTCTGCCTTTCCATTCCAAGCAGCACTACAACAGCACAAGCAGAGAGGAGCAAGAGAAGATGAGAGAGAGAAGATAGAGTGAGCAAAAGAATGAGAAAGAGTGTTCGAGTTTAGGAGGGGAGAATCGAGAGACAGTAATTGAGGCAGTGTGTGTTGGAATGCGCTGATACATAAAAACAGACTGCTTATCTCTGTTTCCTCCAGTTAGTCAACTTGAGGCATACTCTCACACACACACTTCGAAGGGATCATTTGGAAAGGTGGTGATTATCCCCTTCCCCCCTCAATCCTCCTCCTTCTCTGTCTCCCCCTCTGTCTCTTTCGTCTACCTGCACTCGTCTGGACTTGTTTGGTGAGAAAAGACAGAAAGAGAGAGAGAGAGAGAGAGAGAGAGAGGGAGGGAGGAAGACAGATGAGCAAGGAGGAGGAAGAGTGGGACAGAGAGAGAGAGAAAGAAACGGCTGAGCAGTCAGAGCTGCAATTCATTCTCCTTGGAATACTTCAGAATTCCAGAAAAGATTTGGTCATCTGAGGATTCGAGGGACACAATCAGTGAAGAACAGACTGAAAATGTTGCATTCTTTGACCAATTTTGACAGAAAAGCACACATAGAATACCAGATGGCAGTTATGGCTGTTGCAAGTAAGTGATTGATAAAGTAATTTAAGTGGATTCACATGAATGGAATAGATACACACAATTCTGGATATTCCACAGTAGAAGAGACTTGAACCAGATGCAAACTTTTTGGAATGGTGTGATTCGATTGGATGGTACTAATATGGTTTCAAAAAACTAATTAAAATACTATGCAATCATTACAGTCATGGATTGATTATCTTCAGTGGAGTCCAATCAGATTGTAGGACGTCAACATTTCTGCTCATTTCCACATGTAAATTTTTATAAGCTTCTTTCCACATATGAGAACATTTTGTAAATATGTCTAAACCGTCACGTCTTGCTCGTCCATCCTCGGCTGGCCCTCACTCCAAACTTCCCTCACCCCGTCACAATACACCTGCCGGGCGATCCAGAATAGTTGGCATTAGTGAGAAGATGATGCAAACTGGATGTGAGGGCAACATAGCTGGTCAAAGGACTCCTGTGAATGGGACGACACACTCACAAAAATCGCAAAATACAAATTTAAAAGAAGAAGACGAGGTGGCCCAACCAAGGAGCAGAATCAGTCCACCTAAAGCATCCACAGGAACTGTAACCAAGCAACAAGTCACACTGCAGAGTAAGTATGATTAGGAAATGATCAGAGGTGGATACTCACACACACACACACACACACACACACACATACGTGTGTACACATACGTGGGTTTTGGAAGTAGTTGGTTGGTTAGTCTGTGATCAACAATTATTTTCCTACTCAAGATCTGTTTTTAGTTTTGATTGTGTTTTGATTTAGTCTTCATTTTGATATTAGCCATTAGTTAAATAGTTTTGTTTTGAAATTGGTGATGTCAGTGCTCTGCAGTGTAAGATATAAATAGTTGAGTTAACTTAGAAAGAAAGAAAGAAAGAAAGAAAGAAAGAAAGAAAGAAAGAAAGAAAGAAAGAAAGAAAGAAATAAAGAAGCATCAAAGTAATTTGAGTTTACTCAACTTTAGGTATTATAGAAGTACCAACTTAACAATTAAAGCTTGATTTTACTGTACGTCCAATGAACATAATGTTGTAAATTCAACATACCCAAAGTCATTAATGGCTTTTACATGTTGATCAAAGTTAATAAAACTTGCAATTTTATCGGTTTAGCTGACCATTAGTTTTCATTTTTAGAAATTGAAATGACTGGAGCTAGATTTATTTTGATGGAAACTTTTTTTTTAAATAGTTCAGTCAACTTTTAAATTAGAGGCTTGTCTGACAAAATGGAAGTTTTGACTGTAAGAATTGGGCAGACTGCATTTAAGTCCCCATGAAACGGCATGATGAGTGCAATGTTTTTTCCTGTGTTGAAGTAAATGCTATTGAAATTGGAAGTTTGGGTCAAATAGGCTTTAGTTTATGTCTTAAACTCAGTCACGAATCATAATTTGACTTGCTCCCACCTCTGTGATTTGTGACTTGCAGGTGGTATTAAGGATACAATTATCATTCTAGAGAATTTTACAAACATTTATATGCCTGTGAGTCTTCAGTATTTTTTGGGCTGTGTTCCCAGAAGATAAAGACTGTACATTTTGTACATCAGGCAAATGTGAATTTAAATTGTATTTTTATAAGAATATTAATTTGTATTCTTCATAAGAAAGAAAGTCATACACATGGGATGCCATAAGGGTGAGTAAATTACGATAACATGTTTATATTTTAGTGAACTATCCCTTTAAGTAAACATGCCCAGATGTAATTTGCATTTTTGCATGTTCTGTGCTGGATTTAAACACCATCAGGTATATTAAGCAGAGCTGCTAGCACTAGACTCTTATTGGTGGCTGAAAGCACAATACAATTATCCAAAATATTTAAGAAATGAACACATGAGAGGCAGGGAATCTGTAGAGCATTGTTAATTACAGGTGTTCCAATTCTGTAGAATTTTGCGGTGCTTTCTTCTCAATTCTACGGGTGTGCATGGCCATAAGTATTGAGTATGCATACTGTTCAGTATGTTTAAGCAAATATAGAGCAGACAAATTTGTTTGCTGTTTGGTATTTAGGTATTAGATGTATGAATTATACACATTGTCATTCATGGTTTGAGGTCTTTGGGTGTAAGTATCGAATAGATTAGGCTGAAAGTGTTTGGGTGCAGGTTTGATGTTGTTAAACTAATTAACTGATTTTGTGGGATTAGATGAGCTGCAGTGCTCTTGTACCCCTCACAATTTTTGGGGGGATTTTTAATGCATTCCTTACAGGAGAACACAAGTTTCTCATCACATTGTTCGCCCATTCTAGCACAGTGGGGTGCAGATTAAAGCCAGCTTGTGTGTGTGTGTGTGTATGTGCATTTGTGTGTGATTACACGCCTCTTTATCACGTTCTGCCCCAGTGGTTTTTAATCCTGTGTGGTTGTTGTTGAAGAGCTCTGTGTCACATCAAAGTTGCTCTAAAGTTATGTTGTAGGACTCAAACCCAGCCAACTCAGCAGTCTTCTGACCCTTGCCAGTCACAGCCCTCCACATATAGTCATTGAACACTCCAATCTTTTCATCTATTCTTGGTGTAAAAAGCACAGCTGGAATCCAGGTGTTTCCATGCTGATTTTCTACATAAAGGTATAAACACAATGCAAGCTTAAACCTGTAGAGACATAAACAGTATATACATTTTTTTTCTACCAACATAGTGTCATGACATCTCGTAATATATTCTATGAGATGGCAAAATCATAATAAAACTTGTCTGAAAAGTTTAGACTTTTATTCCCATAGAGATCAACCAATCAACAAGCAAGTTTTTCAACTCGTCATCAAGAAATCAACACTTTTGCCATTTTGTACTATTATTACAACTTGTCATGTGACCGGGTTGTTGTCCACAGTGTATTTAAAACATTTAGTCAACGTACCTTCTCTCATGCATGTATCGTCAACGCTCCATGTTTGAACATGTGAAAGTGTGAACAAGATTTGATCGTTAGTGTGGAAAGCAAGATTTTGCACTTTTTTTGGAGCTTGACAAACATAGTCTCATCCACTTTCATTGTATGCAAATGAGCAGCCTGGATGTTTGGCTAGCAAACTCCTTTTGTATTATTTTGCTTCCAATATGGTTTTTTCCCTGGAATTACGCCATCTTAATTCTTCGGCCCTACTGTCAGCTGGAGTTTTCATCTATTGCACTGCCCTTGGAATTGTACGCCACCCCTGGTATTTCCGTTGAGGGTTCCATCCAGATTTCCGGCTGACTCTGACAACCACCACATAGGCCATTTGGTTTTCGATGACGTAGCACTCTGACTGGTGTAAGGGATTTGAAGTGGGGTCATTTTTGATAATCACAGTAGGCGAAGACGCACATCTTTTACTCCAGCAAAACATGCAGATGGCCCTCATAAATGCATGATCAATATCTAACAAGTCTTTTATTTTGAATGACTATTTTTATATATATCATAATCATTGGACTGTTTATTCATCACTGAGTCCTGGCTGAATTCTAGCAAACAAATGACCCTGGGGGATTTAACACTGCCAGGCTGTGACTTTTTAAATTCTCCACATAGTTCAGGGCGAGGCGGTAGGGTTGCCACTGTTTTTAGTAACTCTTTTAAATGCATAATGCTACCTACGGACATGTATTCCAGTTTTGAGGTCCAACTATTCATGTTTGACTCCCTGGGTTCAGCCTTATGCCAGCAGCCATATCAACCTATAGCTCTAGACTGGTTGCCTAATGAAGCTAAGCAGGGCTGAGCTTGGTCAGTCCCTGGATAGGAGTCCTCCTAGGGGAAACTACACTGTGTGCCCAATTATTAGGCAAACTGTATTTTTCTACAAACAAAGAAAAAGTGAGTTTTGTCTTTCTCATGGGAATATATAATTGTGCACAATTATTAGGCAACTATTAGTGAGCACAATTATTAGGCAACTAAATTACAAAAATAATTTCTCCCAACTCAATTGTTTATTCTCAATTTTAGAGAATAAACCAGAGTAGGTGCAACAAATAAATAACACAAAATGACAATTAAATACAATTTTAGGCCTTTCAAAATATTCAGTGACCAATATAGCCACCCTTCTTTTCAATAACTTTCATGAGCCTTCCATCCATGGAGTCTGTCAGTTCCTTAATCTGTTTACGATCAACTTTTGCTGAAGCTGCAACCACAGCCTCCCAAATGCTGTTCAAAGAGGTGTAAGTTCCCTCACTGTAAATCTCATGTTTGAGAAGAACCCACAAGTTCTCAGTAGGATTTAAGTCAGGTGAGGAAGGGGGCCAAGTCATTATTTGTGCATCTCTCAGGCCCTTGCTTGCTATCCAAGCAGTTGAGTACTTGGATATATGTGATGGAGCATTGTCCTGCATAAAGATCATGGCCTTCTTGAATGCTGAGGACTTCTTCCTGCACCACTGCTTGAAGAAAGTACTTTCCAGAAACTGGCAGTATGTTTGAGAGTTCAGTTTCATTCCATCTTCAACTCAAAAAGGGTCAGCTACCTCATCCTTAATGATAGCAGCCCATACCAGTACCCCTCCTCCACCTTTGCGGCACCTGACTCGAAGTGGTGCCCTGTGTCCATTAATGATCTATCCATCTGGTCTAAGTCACTCTCAAACATCTGTCTATAAAACTTTTGAAAAATCCATCTTCATGTATTTCTTTGCCCAATCTTGACACTTCAACTTGTGAATATATTCAGTGGTGGTCATGTTTCAGCCTTCTTGACCTTGGCCATGTCTCTGAGCACTTGACACCTTGTACTTCTGTACACTCCAGGTAGGTTACAGTTCTGGAATATGGTGGCATTGGAGGATAATGGGTTCCTGGTAGCTTCACATTTAATTCTTCTCAAGTCTTTTGCATTTTTGTGCGTTTTTTGCGCCCCAGTTGACTATTCTCAACAAAATGTTTGATTGTCCAGTGGTCACGCCTCAATAGTTTAGCTATTTCAAGAGTGTTTGGCATTTGGAATAGGTTCTCCACATGATGGGCCCTTGTGTGGATTAATCCCCCTGTGTGTATTTTCCACGGTACGGTTCCCCTACAGGCGGACCCGTGTCGCCCTTGGGCAGTCCCCGCTGCCCCCCGGTCGCCATGTTTGTAGCAACTCCTTCCTTGCAGCAGGTAGGATCTACCACCATGCCATTCCCACATGTGGCCTGTAAACCTGTGTGACGTATTTCGCCACTCTATACCTTCCCCCAGCCTGAGCAGGTGGTGGTCTCTGCAGGGTCTTTTCCCCCTGAAAGAATAGGAGTTGGAAAAGAATGCCTTCCCCGATGCATGTGATAGTGTTGAGATGGCCCCAGCAGCTTTAACTCTATGCAAGAAACATAGAGAGAGAAAAGGCGCGGCCTGCTCTCATGCTTGGCACGTCGCTTTGTTCCCCCCTTCGGGGTACCGGGAACTTAAAACGTTTCTGAGGATTTTTATGGAGTGCTGAATAAGGGTACGTGCAGTCTGACGCAGCCTGTCGCCTTGGCACACAACTGGCTGTCCGCTCCTGCATCAGCAGCACACATACACGGTTCAGCGCATGGCATGGGACACCCTAGTGTCGCTTCATTCAACACAACGTCGAAGTGAGCGACAGACGGGGAACGTCTAAGTTACTGTTGCAACCTCCGTTCCCTGATTGACGGAACGAGACGGTGTGTCTCCCCGGCCACGACGCTGAACCGAGCCACTGTTATGGACGAAAGGTTATTCTCGGTTCCTCAGTGCAAAACCTGAATGGACAGAAGCATGATTCCCTCCTTTTATACCCATATGTCCGGGGGAGGGACATACAAATTTCTCATTGGCCTTTTTTCAAGTTCAGAGATACGCAAGGCTCTCAAGAAAGACCCCTAGTGTCGCTTCATTCGACACAACGTCAGGGAACGGAGGTTACAACAGTAACCTAGACATTTTCTTTCCAGCAAAGACCTGTAAATTGTGATCCACTCACTAATTTCATCAAGGAAAGACTATTGTAACTCATTGTACATTGTCCTCCCTCAAACTGCGTTATCCCTACAACAGATGGTTCAAAATGCAGCAGCTAGACTTTTGACAGGGTCAAGAAAGAGGGATCACATTACCATCTCTAGCATCTCTACATTGACTTCCTGTAAAATTAAGAGTTGATTTAAGTTTTTTTTCTTGAGTTACTTTAAATGAACCGTTTAAAAGTTAATATTTACTTGACTTAGAGTTCAAACAGAGACCATATCATGTATGGTTGGATGAATGCCTCTCTGAAAGGAAGTGAATGACTGATAGATGACATTTTCCGATTGGTACATTGATAATGTATGTGCATTTACTTGTCAGTATAAGTTTCTAAATATACAGACGTTGTGCAGATTTTAACATTTATTCTTAGGAACCAACTTCCCGGTGAAGAGTTACATTTTCTAAAGGGCCTTACACATACCTTCTTGTAACAACACAGTATGTAGCTTATACTGAAACATACTGCATATACAACACTATACTTTTCCATTAACCTTTAAAGAACCTTACAGGTTCAAGAACAAGGGCTAACACAATCATCTGCAATCTGACACTAATGTTTTCTACTTAAAAAGGGGAGTTGTATGGGGGTAAGCAAATAGTGTCGTATTTATTTTCCCGTCTTATGTTAGAGAGATAAAGGGATAAAGGCAAGGTTTGTTTAGCAGCAGTCGGCAGTCTTAAAGGGGTTTTCGGGTTATCTGTAGTTAAAAAGGCACAGTCTTTGGTTTAAACAACTGTTAGTGTTCTTTGAAAGTTTATCACAAGCAGGTGTAATGGGACAAAGAACTGTATTACAGTCAGTACATTTCATGGCTGGGTGGTCTTGCTTACTCATGGTTTAGCCAGACAGAGGTTATGGGAAATGAAGGGGGTGGGAGAATGAGAGAGAGAGAGAGAGAGAGAGAGAGAGAGAGAGAGAGAGATAGGAAAGAGACACTCCCAGTGGACCTTTTTATCTTAAGTTTATCTTGAGTTGGTTGCATCTGTGTTCAAGCTTCTGTTGTTTCATTTAGCCATTTCTAGACTGTGAGTGGTCACGCTATGCTTTCTTGTATGTAAAAAAAGAGTAGAAATCCTTTAAAATATCTCCTTTTGTGTTCCATCAATGAAAGAAAGTCATAGGGTTTTGTTCAACATTATAATACGGGAAGTCGGCATGCTGTTTCTGAGACTTCCAGTACCCTAAGATCTCCTACATTATGGAAACTCACTGACAAGTGGCGCCTCATTTCAGAAATGTTTGCATAGGCTGTGTTTCTCTTACCTTGTGGCATGACTAGAAGCATGCTGCATCAGCAGCGTGGGAAAAGGAGGTAATCTTATTCACAAAATCAGTGATGAGCACTATTCAGAAGTTGCATTTTCTTCTCTAGCATAAACGTTTCTCCACTGATGGTTAGGTTCAGGTTTGGGGTTTGAGTTGAAGGGTTTAGTTTACAAATGGTGCCCCTCTGTGGACATTACACCTGGAAAATGGAGCTCACACATGCCCATACACCCAACAACACTTACCGCTTTCGCCACTGGGGGAAGTGTTTTGCATTTCGGTAAGAACAGACTGATTTTAGCAAAATAAAATTTGACCAACTGTTTCCGATTTCACTGTGAGATCAGTCTGTTTTGTTAATTATTCTTTTAATGATTAAAAAAGATTAATCCCGTGATTATTCAGCAAAATGTCAGCCAGGGACGGGTCTCGTAATCAAGAGCAGGATCTAATTCATTGAAATGGAGAATGAAGCCAGTGGATGTGCTATGAGGAGAGTGATGAGTGGGATTAAATTAATGAACTCTGCTTATTTATTCTTAATCCTTTTTGATTATCACAGATTAAAAAGTGATACACACTTAATCCAGCACTGCCCAAACTGAACACACCAGTAGAACTCACTGTGCTAGCAAGACCTTAAAGAGCTTTTCAATAATAAAGACAGGGTTTTTAAAGGAAAATGATAGGATTTTTATTTTTGGGTGAACTATTTCTATAACTATTAATTTATATTTCAGGAATCTAACAAAAGAAAGTGTATTATGTGACTTGTTTTGTTTTTCAAATGAAAAAAGCCAGACATGGAGGGGCACTATTTCTTGTCCCAGATTTATTGTACCCTAATTACTGTTTTAAATAAGATATTTCAGTGCATGGATGCCACTCTCATTAATCTCAGACCAACAGACTATTATTCCTTCAGACAGATGAAGTGCTCTATTTGTGCAAAACAGAATTAATGCTGCCAGAAGTTGACCACAGGTCACCGACCAGCTCAGATAATGAAAAGTGGCTTTAGTGCTTTAACTTAATGGCAAATGGAATCTGGCAATTGTTCACCGTTTGGCAGGGAGGATCGAAAAGCAGAGGCAGAGAATGAAAGGAACGGTTTATCATTCTGTGTTGTGAGATATTCTTCCACTCTAAAAGCAAGGCTGATGTCAGTAGGAGGAGTAGGACTTGGACACTTTTCCTTACTTCATGGTTTTTCTAGAATCCTTTCCACTGAGCTCATAGGCTGCTTAATCGCCACTGCGGATGTGAGAAAATGGCTTACAGGACACAGTCTGCAACAACTAGAAGTTCAATAACCTCTTGTAAATAGAGATAGACAGAGAGAGAGAGAGAGATAGAGAGAGAGAATGATAGATATATATATATAGAGAGAGAGAGAGAGAGAGACATTCCCATAGAAATGAAAAATCACAAATGAAATCCCTTTGATGTCTCAATGATCTACAGAAGCGAGATTCAATAGGGCAAAAGGAAATTTTTGCGTACATCTCCCGCTTCTCAGATTTTTCTCCTGAGATGATAAAGTCTTCAATCAAAATCAGAGATGTCAATGTGAACATTTCTCATATAATTAGCTATAGTAGTGTATATAACTACTGTCTCATAAGTGTCTGCTTGATTTCTCCAAAGGAATTTTAGGAAAAACATTTGAGACAAAGTTAATACTTAACTGAGATATCCAGCAAGTCTGCTGAGCTTTGAAAGAGCAACCTTTGAAAGAGCAACTGTAAAAAATGCTTTGTGAAGTAACCTAAATATGTGCTGTAACATTTAATTTATCTGGTGTTATTAAGTCAAAAATGTTGTTTAATCTGACTTAACCAACCTGACAAATTACGTTACACCAACGAAAGTCATTTTTGTGGGTTAGATCAAGTAGTAATTGATCCTCAAGCTAATAGATCTTGTGGTTTCTCAACACTGCCCACCTTAGACAAACTTTTCAGAATTAGGTCACTGACTAGGCAAGAGCCAACAAGTTGTGTGTGTTTGCACAAGTATATACATTTGAGTCTGTTTGTGTTGGTATGTGCTTTTGCAGGCTTTAGAGGGTTTAAATGACACAATAGTCTTGAAATATCTAGGGTGGTATGAGTCAGACATAGCAAAAGAAATATGTGGAGGAGAAGACCTTTATTCAACAGCTCCTGGTTTGGTTGTTGCTGCTGTTTTTCTATCCCTCAGAGCTGAATTCATGACCTGGGGCCTCATGTCACTCATAAAGACTGCAGACTTACTGTTTGCACAGACACAACCAGAATAATAGATACAGTGGCCTAAAAAAGGACCTGGGCACTTTAACATGACTGAATGTCATTGCATTAGATCAAAAAACAAAAAAAAAACATCAGACAACAGATCATTCTAGACCTTTTCTCAGAAGTAATTTTTGCAATTACTTTTAATCAACTGGTGTCAAGGTCATTTTAGTGGATGTATTAAGTCAGTTTCCCTCAAGATCATATACACTCATCAAAGGATTATTAGGAACACCATACTAATACTGTGTTTGACCCCCTTTCGCCTTCAGAACTGCCTTAATTCTACGTGGCATTGATTCAACAAGGTGCTGAAAGCATTCTTTAGAAATGTTGGCCCGTATTGATAGGATAGCATCTTGCAGTTGATGGAGATTTATGGGATGCACATCCAGGGCACGAAGCTCCCGTTCCACCACATCCCAAAGATGCTCTATTGGGTTGAGATCTGGTGACTGTGGGGGCCATTTTAGTACAGTGAACTCATTGTCATGTTCAAGAAACCAATTTGAAATGATTCGAGCTTTGTGACATGGTGCATTATCCTGCTGGAAGTAGCCATCAGAGGATGGGTACATGGTGGCCATAAAGGGATGGACATGGTCAGAAACAATGCTCAGGTAGGCCGTGGCATTTAAACGATGCCCAATTGGCACTAAGGGGCCTAAAGTGTGCCAAGAAAACATCCCCCACACCATTACACCACCACCACCAGCCTGCACAGTGGTAACAAGGCATGATGGATCCATGTTCTCATTCTGTTTACGCCAAATTCTGACTCTACCATCTGAATGTCTCAACAGAAATCGAGACTCGTCAGACCAGGCAACATTTTTCCAGACTTCAACTGTCCAATTTTGGTGAGCTCTTGCAAATTGTAGCCTCTTTTTCCTATTTGTAGTGGAGATGAGTGGTACTCGGTGGGGTCTTCTGCTGTTGTAGCCCATCCGCCTCAAGGTTGTGCGTGTTGTGGCTTCACAAATGCTTTGCTGCATACCTCGGTTGTAACGAGTGGTTATTTCAGTCAAAGTTGCTCTTCTATCAGCTTGAATCATTCGGCCCATTCTCCTCTGACCTCTAGCATCAACAAGGCATTTTCGCCCACAGGACTGCCGCATACTGGATGTTTTTCCCTTTTCACACCATTCTTTGTAAACCCTAGAAATGGTTGTGCGTGAAAATCCCAGTAACTGAGCAGATTGTGAAATACTCAGACCGGCCCGTCTGGCACCAACAACCATGCAACGCTCAAAATTGCTTAAATCACCTTTCTTTCCCATTCTGACATTCAGTTTGGAGTTCAGGAGATTGTCTTGACCAGGACCACACCCCTAAATGCATTGAAGCAATTGCCATGTGATTGGTTGATTAGATAATTGCATTAATGAGAAATTGAACAGGTGTTCCTAATAATCCTTTAGGTGAGTGTACGTGTCCTAGTAGAGTAACCAGTTGTGTAGTTCATCACATTAACGTAATTTTTACCATTTTTTATTTGGCTTATAGTATAATGTTAATCTAACAAATTTCTTTTAGTGAGAAATGAAAGTGTTTGTGTGCTAGTTTTGTTTAAAATAATTATGCATTCATAATGTTATCTAATTTACCTTCATTAATTTTTAAGTGGGTCCTAAGAGCAACCAGGACTTGCTGCAAAATAACTACTTTTGTGTTCCATGGAAGTAGTTTATGTTTAAAAATAAATAATGGTGAGACATGATTTTTGCAACTAAGCAAGTGCTTAGTTAAGACTCTTTCAACAAAAGAAAGGGTACAGATACTGGAATGATAAATACCTTAATGATGCTCTTTGAGACTTTGTTGGGAAATAAGCACACCTCCTCACCACAACAAAGGGGTCTCTGAAGAAAAATGTCACTATACAGAGTGAAACAGATGCTTATTTGCAAACTATGCTAGCTAGAACCAAGATGGATGTACTGAACCAACTTGTGAGGAGTCAAGGAATTTTATTGGAGTCCTTTAATATTTGTTTTCATTGGGATCTGCAGTGGCAGAAATAGACTAAAACTGTTCCTTCCTTCTATTGTCAGTATTCTTGGATGGGAATTTAGTCTTTGGTTCCCAGCTCTCACTCAGTAATTTTTTTCTCATTAAAAAAGTTTAACACTTAAAGACATGAATTGTAATTTTGCTAAATATGTAGGAAATCATGAGCACTCACATTAAAATGAAGACACCGGTCATATCAGTAACCTTATAAAATCTGTTTTATGGAGAGGGTCCGCACATGGGGGCTGCCATGTTAGAATCGCATGACCAGCCAAATACTACATTCATAATCTCAGAAACCATCATGTGATTTAACACTTTCACTCATTGATTAAAGTACTTGTGGCTGACTGTAAATAATACATTTCTTCAATGGCATCTGAAATGGAAAACTAATGATTTTAGATGATGCTGCATCCCAGCCACTAGGTGTCAGTGTAAGACCAAGATGATACAAAAGTAACTGAGTGTACCTTTAAAGTTTCACAATGGTGGAATTCATGTGAAAGTTAATCTGGTCTGAGTATTATGTGCAGTTTAGATTAAAGTCTCCACTTTTGAAATTTCTCAGCTATTTGTGCCAATACATTTATCCAAATGGTTCCAAGATGCCTTTTTAGTGTATGTATAAAGTGAATTCCCATTAAGTTATCACAGGTGTCCTAGCAAAGTAGCCACTGGTGTAATTACTCACATTTACTATAGACAGGTTCCTTTGACATTTAGTAGAAAGTGATGAGGTAAAACCATCCAAATGTTTTGAAACCAGCTAACTTTGTTATTGCTATACTATCCATTAAGGCTACACGAGTGATTGAGTTGTAAATGAAATCGCAAAATGGTCTTGCATGAGTACTAAACCTAAAAAACCTAAGCTTAAAAATAGACTGTATTTCGTGATTCAGTCATCGCTTCAGTCAGCATTGTGTAAGCAAGTGGCGCCCTCTAGCGGTGTGTATGACATAATCCATTATTCCACAGAACTTAAAAGGGAATTTTGCTCTTTTAATAACTTTGTATTTTTCCATGATGTGCTTGACATCCCATGGAATTGCCCAACCTATGCATACAATGTATTTGTTATGTTCTATTATATACAGTACAAACATGTCAAATATGAGTTCCATTTTTTGAACTGCAAAAACAGAAATGCAAAATAATATTTTTTCCCATCAATCATCATGCTTTGATATTTAGTTATTTTTCAATATTCGTATCTTTTTATCTTCTATTTATCTTTCATTGTGGCTCTCTTAAAAATGTTGGCCTTTCATGTGTTCAACAGAACCAGTCCATGTTCAATGGTAATTATTTATTTTTAAGAACAATAAAAAAAAGCTTTTGTACCTCGTTGTACATTTATAAAACATAATTTCTGTACAAAACTCATGACAAAATAAGGTAAGTGGCAATATATCGGTATCGGCCAGTATGTTTTTGTTAAAATCGGTATTGGCCAACATTTTTTATATTGGTGCATCCCTTTTCTAATGCAATGAAATTCATGCATTTTAAGTATGACTCAAGTGTCCAAATACTTTTTGAGTAACACTTTGGTAACACTTTACCTTGTATGATCTTGATCATACACACTTTTCTAAAGAATAAGAACCTCAGAAAGCAAGTTCTAATGAAGAATCATGTGATCCCTTATACAGACTTTCCTCGCTGAGTTTGCTGCACTTTAATTGGATCTTGTGTTCTTTGCCCCAGTTTTCACATTGAGCATGAGTCTTTATGAGGCTATAAGCTCTGACAGGTTTAAGGCCCATGCATGGAGCACTGACAAAAAATTGTAACTATTAGTTCTGAACTAGTGCAGTGGATTGACTGTTCCTCACATTTTGCCAGTGCTTGTCTTTCTCTCTTTGTTCTATTGCTGTTTTCTCTGTCTTCCCAGAGAAGTCGTTTTGTTGTTTGAGGTTGCCACCACTTGTTTGGTCTATTTATACCGCTCTGACCATTCAGACTGAGACACATTTAAAAAAATCTCATTTTAATCATAATTTATTCCATGAATGTGGTCTGTATCACGTTTGTTAACATCGGATTTCATGTGGGTTTTTTGCTGTTCAGGATTTGAGTCTGAAATGTAAAATCAGTCAGATTCTTGCTCTCTGTCTGAACACAGCCTGAACACTCCCTCCTATCTATTTCCCTCTCTTTTTCTCAGAACAGGTTGTGTGCTAGTTTTCTTAGTGCTGATTTGCCTAAAGTTAGGGTGACCTGACGTCCCCATTTTCCAGGGAAAGTCCCTGTTTTTGAAGGTCTGTCCCTGACAGGAGCTGTCCCCAGCAATGTCCCTGTTTTACTGCACATTTAAAACAGTCCATAAAGTGAAAATACATGGCAAAAAATCCACGTTATGGAAGCCCAGGAGTGCCATTTACAAAAGAATGAAGGATTGAATTATCAATCTATTAATTTGAAAATAAAAATGTGAATAAATAAACCAATTTATGAATGGACAAATAAAAATAAACATTTATATGTGTTTATTTAATTAATGTTTAAAAATGTCACAATATTTAACAATAAAATTGTGCTTTAATAAATCATATTTATGTCATGATTAAAATGTCCTTACATGTAAGGACAAATTGCATTTTAAAAAGCTGTTTCACAATTGCTTTTCCTCATTCATTTGCCAATGCCTTTTCTTTTTCCTTTTCCTTTTCTTTTTCCTTTTTCTTTTCCTTATCTTTCTCCAAATCGAATCAAGTTTAAAAAATGCCATTGGACTGTTGACTCGTGAGAGCAACCAATGAAGTTTAAATTCAGTTATAAGACACACCCCCTATCCCACGTGCCACTCAAAGAGGATGTAAGATGGCCTGTCATTGGACGATGGTATGAGCAGTTTACATGATATTATTGAAAACTACTGTTATGAAAACTACTCACCTTTCAGCTAAAGTCACCTTGTCTGAAGCTAATTTTCCCAAATTGTTTGGTAACATTTCTAAATTGTCTTTATTAAAATCATTTCAATAGTTGCTTTAAGCTTAAAAACTTAAAGAACTTGAAACTCAGTTTATCTACAGTAATAGCGAAACACAGCAAGATACAATACAAATAAAATAATGTCTATTTTTAAAAGTTATTATAATAAAATTAATATTAAGAACATATAAATATAAAATAAATGTAGCCTACACAACCAGTCCAAAAGGACACGGGCTAAATGTATTTGTCATTAGCTTAGAATCTTTTGATCTAAAGGCTTATGTTCAAATGCTTGGGATTATTTCTGTACTCAAAAATAAATTGTTCCTAATTATAAATGTCAATAAAAACCTTTTATTTAGATGTTTTATTTATTTAATAGTATATTTTTTATTTATTTTATGTTTAAGAAAAGTAGCCAACAAGTGTCCAGCATATTAAATCCTTCAATACTGTTTAAAAAGCATCCCAGGATGCACCTGAAGTTGATTGAGAAAATGAACAGAGTGTGCAGAGCTGTAAAATACAAAAGGCAACACTGAAGAAGTTCAACTAGAAGATGTTTCTGATTGAATTTGTTTTGGTCACTTTATAATTTCCATACTTTACTTCTTAGTTCTGATGACTTAATAGACTACTCTAAATTCTAAAATGTGCAGCAACATATAATAAAGAATAAGCAAGTGTGATCAAACTTTTCTATAGGGTTAGTCTTACTGAGGGGCAGTTCACATTGAGTGCGTTTTTGTGTCCATCCACTCTGTTTTATAATTGATTTCAATGAAAACGTGTGCTTGATAGACATCTTTGACAGCTTGTTCATGTTTTTAGATGCCATGTCAAGTTAAAAAAAAACTAAACTGTTAAACGTACGTCTGGAGTCCAGACACCTACGTTTTACTCTTTTGTGGCACTGTGTGTGATTTTTGTGCAACAGCAATGCATTCCAGCATGTGAAGAACACCTGATGTATATACATGATGTACAGCTTTGTTCAGCAGTCTCACATATAGCCTATAAACAAATCATCATTTGCAGCACAAACATGAAAACTTTTGCTGTTGCATTTGAAGTTTGATGAAGCTTTAAAAAATTAATGCTCAACAATACCAAACACGGCATAAACCAGAAGAGTGCACAAACGATGGAGACAGGTGAGAGTGATTGACATGGGGTTTAGCCTACTTGATTTCACAGCTGCCAAAAGCTACATTGTTTAATACAAAGAAAGGAAAACGTTATGATATATAAAAAATCGAGCACAAAGGAACGACACCGGTTTGGAGCAGTTTAGACCACATGGGATGGAGAGTGACATCACTGCTCCTGAATACAAGCTGTTATTTCTAAGGAAGGGAAATAGATACAAGATTCATTTATCAGCACAAATCGAGTACAAACAAACAATACTAGTTTTGAGCGATTTGGACGATATGGGGTGGAAAGTGATGTCACTGCAGTGTTATTATAGTTTAGGAATTGTAGTTTTTGCAAATTTATTTTTTATTTCTATTTTATGTTCAATTTGTCATTAAAACTTTATTAAGTTTTCAGTGTTTGTCTGTTAATTTTAGTTTAGTTTTCATTTTCTCAGTGTTTTTTAGGTTCAGTTTAGTTTTATTTTAGTTTTAGTATTTTTTTAATGGCTGCCAAATCTGAGCATTTACTGGTGTATTTTAAAAAGTCTAACATTACGTTTCTCTGGGCAGTCTAATGTTACCTCTCTCTAGTGGTATTTTCATTTTTAATGTGGATTGTAAATGTTGCATAATATAGGGCGAATATGGGCAAGTGACAACAGACATTTAAGCTTGATCCACATTGTATCCATAAGTATTTAATTAAATTATTATAAATCATTACTAAACTAAACTTTGGGGAGTATACAATTAAAGGGATAGTTCACCAAAAAATATTAAGTTCTCTATTAATTTACTGATCCTTATGCCATCCCAGATGAGTATGACTTACTTTCTTCAGTTGAACACAAATTAAGATTTTTAGAAGAATATTTCAGTCAATAGTGGCAAAAACCTTGAAGCTCCAAAAAGTACATAAAGACAACATAAATGTACTCCATATGACTCCAGTTGTTAAATCCATGTTTATTATTTACTCAATATTTAGCTTTTTTACTGAAAATTGACATCAGCAGTCTCCTTGGCAATCTCAATTATATTTCCCAGCGCCACCTAGCACTCTGCAAACTCTACTAGTAAGTGTAATCAGGGCCGTATTAATACACGGGTTTACAGGGGCTTAAGCGGGGGTGGTGGGATCAGCCGTGGCATCCTTTACCATTTTCGGCTGACGGAGGCCCAGTGAAACATTAAGCTCCGGGTCCCTGTAGCACCTCAATATGGCCCTGAGTGAAATCAAGCTTAAAATAAGGATTGTTCCTGTGGACTGCAATTGCAAGATGTATAGTGAAAAATAAGTTACATTTTAGTTGGTTCTCATACAAAACAGATTAGATCACTTCAGAAGACATGGGTTAAACCTCTGGACTCTTATGGATGACTTTTATGCTGCCTTTATGTGCTTTTTAGAGTTTCAAAGTTTCAGACCCCATTCACTTGCGTTGTATGGACCTACAGAGCTTAAATATGACACATTTGTGCTCAGCTAAAGAAATAAAGTCATATACATCTGGGATGGCATAAGGGTGATTAAATGATGAGTTTTAATTTTTGGTTCAAATATCCCTATTTATAATTGATGATTTTACTCATTTCATGACCGAAAGAAAGACAATATCAGAAATCTGAGGTAAATCTAGTTAAGCTTATAAACAAGTTAACTTAATGTTATGATGTGAAACTGTGATCATTTGTATTTTATTTTTGTTTGTTTTGGGGTTATGAAAAAGTATTTGAATTTACTTTCAGTTTTTTTTCCAATAATTTATTTTTATTAACGAAAATAATTTTAGTTAGTTTTCATTATAGTTTTCGTTAAGTATAATAACACTGCGCCACTGCTCCTGAAAAGGTTCTTGCTATATCTAAGGAAGGGAAATAGTTACTTATAGTTTACTAATAGTGTTTCTTTTAATGGCACAAATAGAGCACAAATGAGCGGCACCGATTTGGAGCGATTTGGACCAAAAGGAGTGGAAAGTGACGTCGCCCAGTCAGAAAAATTATGTCTAATGTCTCAAACACCAAACTAGCACAAACATTCATTTTTGTGGCACAAATCAGCACAAACAAATGGTATAAATTTGTTAATGATTTAATTATATGGGGTGCCAACTTCACAGAGGTTACTAAAGCAATTGCTTCTCTGCACTGCCTGACCTTACAGCTCTTCACCTTTTTCATTACAGTATGACCGCTCTCTCTGCCATATTTGTGAACAAAGCCCATATACTGTACCTTCTGTGCACTGTGAGATCATCGATCACAAGCACTGGGACACGATGAATCCTTGCTAAACTGTTTCTGTTTATAAAGCTTAGTAAAGTGTTATCTTTTGTTTACACAACCAGGTCTTTTTTTATCTTCCAATAAAAGTTATTTTAAGTGACTGTTTAATTTCACACAATTCTAGGAGTGAAAGGGTAAAATACTTTGGGTATTGCTTTTTTATTTCTCTCGGAAAATGTCTGGCCTAAATCTTGGACATTTTACCTCAAACATCTTTGGCATGTTAATTGCTATTATCTTGTGTAAATTACATTTTGCCTAGAACATCAATGATTAATGTACAATTCAAATTCAGAATTCAAATTGAAAATGTTAAATTCATAAGACCCAGACTACAATTTTAAAAGAGGAATGTGATTTAAGAATGTGTACATTGTGTGTTTACTGTGTGTATAGATCCTGTCAGTCAATAAACATCTTTATGAAGATGAGCATAACAAAATAAAGCACAAACTTTATTTGCGACATTATTAACAGCTTACTTTCATACTACGCCTAATTAATACACAACATTAGTTTAAACACTGCCAATTGTTCCACAAAACAGTGTGGACACTGCCTCCTCTGTATCCTCAGCTTACAGTCATTGTGACAGTCCGCCTGTTCCCGATCATACACAGGCAATTATTTTAATACAAATAAAATATTTAAAGATGATCATACAGTGTTTTTAAAATGAATGTGATATAACTGATAAGAGATGTACGGTTTCTTCAGTATAAGTTCTGGAAAGTCCATCGGCTTTATCCAGCAAATCGAACCGTTGCCCTTGCTCACCTCCGTCATGTTTCAGTTCAGGGCACGGGTTGGGAGGCTGGTTCTTTTGACAGTATCACGATTACCAGCTCCCATCCTGGACACATATCACTGTTCACACTCAGGTTGGGCCGCATTCAGCATTTCACAGCAACAGTGAATGAGCCACTATTAACTTCTAATATGCTTGACATCCGTTTCTTATGGATGGGACGGGACTCGCAGATCCAATAATATCACGGAAACTGCTCATACCGTCGTCCAATGACAGGCCGTATTACATCCTCTTCGAGTGGCATGTAGGAGAGGGGGTGTGTCTTATAATTGAATCTAAAGTTCATTGGTTGCTCTCACGAGTCAACAGTCCAATGGCATTTTTTGAACTCAATTCTCAATTTGTGAAAGATAAGGAAAAAGAAAAGAATAGAAAATCCATTGGCAAATGAATTCAGTAAAGCAATGGGCAAATAGCTTTTTAAAACACAGTTTTAAAGGTGCTTTTAAAGTGCATTTTAATGACTCATTAATGTACTCATTTATTGCTACATTTAAACATGAATTAAATAAACTATTATTTTATAAATACACATTTTCCCATTTATAAATTGACTTATTTGTTCAAGTTTTTATTTTCAAATTAATAGATTGATATTCCTTGATGTGATTTATTCCTTCAATCCTTTGAATTGACACTCTTGGGCTTCAGCAGGTATGGATTTACAAATGGAAAAAAAAGGAAAATTCAAACAATAAAGAAAAGAATCTGGCAAATGGATGAAGAAAAGCAATTGCCAAATACTTGTTAAAATGCAAATTAAAGGGTGTATTTAAAAATGACTTATTAATGTGCTGTTTTATTGCTAAATATAAGTACATTTTAAAACATTAAATAAATAACTTTTTATTGGTCCATTTATAAATTGGTTTATTTATTCACATTTTTATTTTCAAATGAATAGATTGATCATTTATTTCTTCATTCTTTGTAAACGGCACTCCTGGGCTTCAATATAACGTGACCAACAGAGGGGGCTTTAAGTCATTCATCTTCCGTTACTGATTACTTTTTTCGCACCAGTTTTGCCATTAAGAACTGAAACAGGCAGTAAGCGCAATTGAAAACGATCATCATCATCACCTTCGAGGTGAGGCACATAATAGTTACGTTATAAAGTAGTTATATTGTTATGTATTATATAAAATTAATGCGTTTAAAATAAGAATACAACTTTAATAACATGGGAAAATAAATGCAATGTATAATAAAGTATCTGCAAACAACAACAATAAATGTCAGTCAGCACATTACAGCATAGATTACATTGTGCTCTGGGAAAGAAGTGACTGAAAAGAAGCATCATAATGCATAGGATTGATCAAAATAAAAGGTATATTTAAGAAAAACAGTTCCATAGGAGATTACTGATACAAGCAGTTAGGTGAAATAGTGTAATAATGAATAATAATTATTCTTATAGAATATTCAATATTTTTGTGTCTTGACTACAAATTAATATTTGAAATTAATTTCAGGCACAGATATTGTCCATAGTGAAAGTGTATCATATGATTTCAGTTGTAACACTGAGGGAAATGGTAGTCAAGTGAGCTCAGGCAAATTTCTCTGACAGTTTGACAGCAAGCAATTTATTAGCTTAGCATCTTAATTTTAGGAAAGTGCCAGGTAAAGGTGAAGAGAATACATTTTAGAAGAGTGTAAGAAGAGAGATGCAAAGAATGTGTCCAAGGGCTGGTGTTCCTGTGCTGTGGAGTCAGCTGCAATAGTTCCTTTATTCAAACATTGTTTATATATGTTTGTTTAGTTCACTTTTATGCTCACTGTCATCTACTGTATACAGTGTAGATAAGAATGAACTCATATGTAACAGAAACGATCAACTTTACCTCCGTATCAGAATTTCATTGAGACATATTCAACAGAGTATGATATACTATAGTTTATAACATTACTACATTCACTATTGTCAAATTACATAACATCTGAATTGTCCCTGTTTTTTAATGAATAGATTAGCAACATGACATTTTTACCACTGAACTAGAAATGTCCCCGGTTTTCATTTCAGAAATCTGTTCACCTTACTAAAAGTTGCATCTCTGTTTGAAGTCTATTGAGGCAAGCTTTGAGTGGTTGCTTACTGGATCAGCCAAGAGACACACACACACATACAGACACGCACATACACACACACCTAATGAACACACTGTCCTAAAGAGACTCCTTGTTTAAAGGAAAGAGTGTTTAAGCAAGGATGAAAAGATGAAGGGATTTCCTGAAATGTTGCTGGGTGTGAATGTGTTTGCACTCTCTTTCTTTCCTTTTTTCTTTTCTATTCCCTCAGTTCTGACACAGCATCTAATGGGTAGACAAGCAGCTGGTACAAAGAGACTGGTGATTTAGAAACCAGAGGAAACAGAGCAAGAAAAAAGGGAGAAATAAAAGAGTTTTTAAAAGAGGAGAGACAAAGCACTTGGATTTCACATTGTGGAACAGCTGTGACAGTTTCCTTGTTTTGCACAAATTTAGCAAAAACATTTTTACCTGTTTATATTCTTCTTCTCTTCTCTCTTTTTTTCTACATGCAGGGATTTAGAAATAAGTAGTTCAATAAGGACCACTTCCGTTGAATGAATACTTGACTTGAATACTTAAATGGATACTTTATTCACCTATAGACAATTGAAGCAACCTGTTGGTGGTGGTATGATTCTGTTCTAGGCAAACTCTCTGCCTTTCCATGCAGCCATGCACAGAACAACAAGACAAATGTAGAGAAAACTAAATGCAAAGCTTCCATACAAGAAGTGGAGCTGGGGATGGAGGATGATAAGTACAGCTTGCATCCTAGCGATGTTAAGGCATTTAAGGCATATAATGGAGGACTTGTATAATTACGTTCTGATGAGCGTCTGAAATGCATTGGTAGACGTCATGATCAGCTGAGCGTCAGCTGACTGCAACTTTACCAATGTGGCCTGCCCGTACTGATACTACACTTTTTGGTGGAGCCGTAGCCTATTGGTTAGTACACCAGACACATTGAGTCATATCATACTCATTTAGGAGATGGAGGTTCGAATCTGGCCTGCATTGTGTCCCAATCCAATTCTCCACCTTTCTCTCCCTAATAACTTCTTGTCTCATCTATATTTCTCAGTCAATAAAAATTGACAAAAGCCCTAGATTTCCATTCCTGGATATTGATTGGTCAGTACAGCTTTCTAGCTGTGCTAAATACATAATTTCAGTCAGGACCACTTCCGTCAAATGAATACTAACTTGAATACTTGAACACTTTATTGATTGTGCACATCTGTTGATGTTGGCGGTATGGTTCTGTTCTGGGCAAACTCCCGCCCAGCCATGCATGGATGGAGCAGGGAGAGCAGTGAATAAGTCAGAGTCCGTACCTAAATCCAATTTAAAACCAGTGGATGGACTTGAAGAGAGCAGTCCATTACCGCTTACTCAGCAATTTGACTGAACTTGAACAATTCTGTAAGGAAGAAAGGGAAAATATTTCACAATCTAGTTGCGTGAAGCTAGAAGAGACATATTCAAACAGACTGCTGTTATTTAAGCAAAAGGTATCTCTACTAGATATTAAATCTTGGGGAATTATCCATTTTCAATTTGTTATTCTAGTTTTTCATCTTTTATACATTTTTGGAACTGTTGCTTTGAATGTTGGAAATGGCAAAATTTTTAAATAAAGTTGGATTTTTTTATTTTTTTTTATTTTAATGGGTAAGAAAAAAGAAAAAAAAAGACTATTCCAAGGGCTACGATATATTTTCTATAGGCACTTTATATATTTTTATTATGTAGTAACTATTTTAAAAGCAATAAGGCACTGAAGGCTTGTCATGACTGAATATATAGGTGCACTCCCTTGTGCATCATGCCTAATAACGCCCACTGGTTATGACCAAATTCACATTATAGCATTATAGTATATACACATTATTGTACCTTTTTGCTAATAGGAAAAGTTCAACTAAAAATGAAAATTCTGTCATAATTTACTCACTGTCATGTCATTCCAAACCCATATGACTTTCTTATATAGAACACAAAAGGAGATGTTCTGAGTGAAGCTACATCCATTTAGCGCTAAAAATAAAGTTTGAACAAGTGTACCACTGTAAGCGAGCTTTTCTCATAGTGCTTATGAACATGCAACACACATCAAGATTTTCACAGAAAAATTATTTAAAATTTCATATGCCTTCAGAAGATATGGAATATCATGCACAATTTGTGTCCTGTTTTAAGCTTTAAAGTGAGTCACTATCATCTACCATTGTTTTGAAAAGACAGACCAGGATTTTCATTAAAACATTTCTTTTTTGTGCCTTGTTCAAAAAGTAATTCAGGTTTGGAAGGACATGAGGGAGAGTAAATTATGACATAATTTTAAGATTTTGGGTCAACTATCCCTTCAAATATAAAGCAGTATTTGCTGCCGACTGTGAATTCAGTCCAAGTATTGTTGCAACAGTCAAATCCGAGCTAAGGCAAGTGAAATGCACTTAATCTTTAAACAATACAACAGTGTCCAGTAATGGTACAACGATGATAATGAATGTCAGCATGTGTTGACAAAAAACTGTTTGACATGGCAACTCCATAAAGCAGAGCTGAAAGATGCATCAAGTCAGAGCAATCCATATAATGATGATTGGTAGTTTTAAGATGTACTGTACCTGATTTTGATTGGTGAATTTCATGCCTTTCCAAATAGTTGTTTGACAGGCTGTAACTGCTCACCTTTTGATTTACTGAAGTACGAAGTGGAGCTGATATACAGTATGTACTGAGACAGCATTTAGATTCATGGGAATAATAAATCAGCATGTGTTCATGTACAGCACTCCGACAGCTATTGAACAAAAAGATTCAGTGACCAAAATGTCAACAACTGTCTAACTAAAAGGTTCTGAAAGATGTGTTTGTTTGTGTGTATGGCTGATAGGATGAGGAATCTCTACTTGTTGAGACAAATCTTGTTTTACTTGACGGTTTGTGTATGTATGTGCTTGTGTCATTAGGTAATGAAATGTACAGTACTTAAGTCTACATGCACTAAAATATATATATATATTTTAGCCAGTTTTTAAGATTTACGCATTTCAATTTCATAACAGAATTCCATCAAATTGAAATCGTGTAATGCTTAACTAAATTAAATTAATATAAAAAAAAATATATGTTTTATTTGTATTTTATTTTAATAAAGATGAATTAAATTCAGCTTTATTTTTTTTTTATGAAAATTAAATGTGTAAATCTTAAAAAAAGGCTAATATCTTTTTTTAATTGTGCAATTGACCAAAGCTGCTCCATTTATAGGCCTGATCAGTGATTCTTTAGCTTTTAGAAGTCATTTTATTATGATTATAATGTGCATTATTGGTTTTCAGAAAAACATTATAAACCATATTTTGTACTTTATTTATAACTCAGCCTTTTTTGTTTTAAATCATGTGTTAAAAAGAAAGATATTGGTTGACAAAAAGTGTGAAAACATTATAAATTAATTGTCTTTCTTTTTTCTTTTGCTCTTTCTTTATTATTTCTTTCTTTCTCTAGCTAAAAAAGCTAAAGCAACGTCTAAAAATATGCACATTCATGTCTGCCATCTAATATGTGATATTATGTGTGCACAGTGCATTCAGAAAGTATTCAGACTCCTTAATTTTTTTTTTCACATTTTGTTATGTTCCAGCCTTATTCTAAAAAATGTTTTATCACAAGTATTCAGACCCTTTGCTATGACACTTGAAATTTAGCTAATGTGCATCCCATTACTCTGGATCATCTTTGAGATGTTTGTACACTTATATTGGAATCCACCTGTGACTAATTCAATTGATTAGACATGATTTGAAAAGACTGTCTAAGGTCTCACAGCTGACAATGCATATGAAAGCAAAAACCAAGCCACGAGGTCAAAGGAACTGCCTGCAGAGCTCAGAGACAGGATTGTGTTAAGACATAGATCTGGGGAAGGCTACAAAACATTTTAACTGCATTGAAGGTTCCAAAGAGCACAGTGGCCTCCATAAATCTTAAATGGAAGAAGTTTGGAACAGCTAGGAATCTTCCAAGAGCTTGCTGCCCAGCCAAACTAAGAAATCGGGGGAGAAGGGCCTTGTTAGAGAGGTGACCAAGAACTTGATGGTCACTGTGGTTGAGCCAGAGTGGCCAGACGGAAGCCTCTCCTCATTGCAAGATGCATAAAAGGACTCTCAAACTGTGAGAAACAAAATTCTCTGGTCTGTTGAAATGAAGATTGAACTGTTTGGCCTCAATTCCAAATATCATGTCTGGAGGAAAACAGGCAATGCTCATCACATGCGCAATACCATCACAACAGTGAAGTATGGTGGTGGTAGCATCCTGCTGTGGGGTGTTGTTCAGCGGCAGGGACTGGGGGACTGGTCAGGGTTGAAGGAAAGCTGAACACAACAAAATAAAGAGATATCCTTAATTAAAGCCTGGTCCAGAGTACTCAGGACCTCAGACTGGGCCAAATTGGACAATTACCCTAAGAACACAGCCAAGACAACGCATGAGTGGCTTAGGTTAAACTCTGTGAATGTCCTTGAGTGACCCAGCCAGAGCCCGGATTGAACCCAATCGAACATCTCTGGAGAGACCTGAAAATGGCTGTCCACCGACAGTCCCCATCCAACCTGAAAAAGCTTGAGAGGATCTGCAGAGAAGAATGGCAGAAATCCCCAAATCTAGGTGTTTAAAGCTTGTCACATCATACCCCAAATAGACTTGAGGCTGTAATCGCTGCCAAAGGTGCTTCAACTAAATACTGAGATATTTCTGTTTTTTATTTTTAATACATTTGCAAAGTTATCAAAAATCTGTTTTTTGCTTTGTCATTATGGGGTATGGAGTGTAAAATTATGTAAAAAAAAATACAATAATTTTAAGCATTTTAGCATAAGGCTGCAACATAACAAATTGTGAAAAAAAAATGAAGGGGTCTGAATACTTTCTGAATGCACTGTATGACTAATGCACTGTATGTACTTAGCTATAGTTTGGGGACAAAACCTTCAATTGGGGACATTCAGGGATGTCTTAAATTGGAAAATTAAATAATAAAAAAGCAACTGCTGTTTTAAGGCTTTAAGGGTACAAAAATATTTAATTTAGGAGTAGGGGCATGGTGTGGGTTAGGGATAGTCTAACTGAATTGAAGTATAGTGATAAACAAAAGCAATCAACTAAATATTTCACTTCAAAAAAGAAAACAGTTATTTATGCCAAAGTCCCTTTAAGGCTGTGTGTGGTTTAAGTGAATCAGTGAATCATTTATGTAAACAAATTCATTTAATCGAACCGTCCGAACGAACCAAATCACTCAAATGAGTCAAAGTTTGCAACACTAAATAAAATGAATAGTTAATTTTAACCAGTTCATTTACCTAACTGATTTGGTTTCCCCAGCACTACATCTTTGATTACTCCCTTTGCTCCATTGCCAATGTGACAAATGCAGCATTTTGTGACACTACACTGCAGCTCAATGTAAAATGTAGCTTGTTACTGGAAGTGCTCCACTATTGTGAAAATAGCTAAGCTACTGTCATGCTACTGAAAAACACAATTAAGTAGCATCACTAGTTAGCTACTCCCCTACACTGATCTCCAGATATGTCTCCATTTAGATAACAAAGTAAACATATGTTTGCGTGTGTGCCTGTGTGTACAAATACTCAATTGTGTTAAAGTCATGTTTTGAATACTGACTAGTGTGTGTAAATCAGAGAGAGGCTAGATTCTTGCTTTAGTTTCACTTGTCTGTAACACGCTCTCTGAATATTAGAATTTGATAAACGTCCCCATAATCAGATGCAGGAAATGGAATTAGTTCAGCCATTATGATATCATCAGTCAGACAGCCAGACTAATCATCTCAGTCCTGACTCTGAATTCCTTCAGGCTCACCTAGACACACAGGATCACGGAATGCTGAGCATAATTAAAGGGAAAAGTCTCTAAATCAGAGCGTTATAGTTAATCTTATGGGCTTCCTAAACCTGCTATGACATCTCATCTTTTGAATAGCTGTCATTGTCTGTAAATTGTCTGTTTTTTGTTTCTCCTTTCCTGTCAGCTCTTTAACTTTTGTAGCCTGCAGCAAGATGATATTTTTAGATGAGGCCAGTGGCTGAGAATAGTGGTAATAATAGCTGCAGTTCATCTGAATTTGTGTCCATGTGAATAAAATGTTTAAAATGTTTTAAGTGTTTTAACGTGGAGTTTAGTTCAGTAAATTTATCAGATCATGAGTTGGTTCTCCTCTATTTCCTGGACTTATCCAACTGTTTGACTACTTTCACTGATTTTAAAATATACTGTGTATTAAAGAAACATAATTCTTCCCATTTCATTTTTCATACCAAATAAGTAAATGTGCTGTGTCCAAAATCCCATTTTTTCAACATACTCTACAATGAAAAAATTACTTATTGACCTTTAATAAAGTACATACAGTATTTCGGTTTGTAGATGTGTGTTATAAATATATTCTTGGACATACTACATACAGTAACTTGACCATTAATTGCCAAGGACAATGATCAAATATACAACTGTCATTACTTAAACATTTTTGACAGAAGAATTGATAAATCAGAATCAAGTATTTCAGTTTAATAAGCACTTTTATTTACCTTTCTGTTTGGCTATTCCATTGGGGTCAAATGCTAAATAAATTTATCCTTGTCACATCATTACTGTAATCTGAGGTAATCAGATTATATAGCATGTGTGTGTTTATGTGTGTAGAGTATGGCATGGTGAAGTGGGTACAATTTGGAATGATTTGGCAGTATTTGTCAAATCATTTATTATATGACAGCTGACGGTAACATTGTCAACATGATCACATGGGAAATTGGCATGATCGTTCTGAATGTTTTTCCACCTGAAGTCAGACCCAGAATTACGGAGAAGCACCAACATGCGGCAAATGTTCATGCCCTGACAATCCTGTTATGGTTAGGTTTATGAGTATATTACTGTAATTACTACTCAGGTCTTCTAAAAAATGGCCTTCCTTACATTTGTAGCTCACAAACACACTTGTCTCTATGTGTGTGCTGTGTTTGCGGAAACACACAATTGCACTCTATGGAAGCATGTCTTGATGTCCACATGACTTTGTATCTGGACCCAAGTGTGTGAATGTTTTAGCATGTGTGTGTGAGTGTCTGGACTCTGGAGGCTGAGTGTGCCTGTACATATTTTCTTGCATTGTGAGGACCTACAGAGCTTAAAGGTGCTGTAAGTGATTTTTCTAATGGAAAAATATGCTAAAAAATTCCTACTCTCTTAAAGATATTAATGAAATAAGTGACTTGAGATATCTCACCGGTCTCTGTGACAGCTGAAGAGTTTGTAAACAGCAAACAAAATGTGTCCATGGACCACGGATATTTTGCTCGTTCTCATAGTGTAGTATTTGAAGCGAATCATTGAGGCTATGATTCATTATGTTTGCCAGTTGAGGGCGCTATTGTGCCACTGTTGAATTTGACAGACAGATTTTCTTTCTTCCGTTCTTGCTTCCAAATCATTTTGCACAAACCTATTGGGTCCATGCTGAGTGCATGTAGTTATTAAAGCAAAATGTTGATATATCATATACTAAGAAATTATGAGATTTATACTTTTTTCATGCATATTTTTCAAATAAACATACTATTCAAATAGTTAGGCTGATAATATAATTTGTAATAGAAAAAAATGAAATTATTATCTTATAGTGAAAGTATAAAATATAAAGAATAGAAGCATTTTCCATCTCAGACTTTGGACCCTTATGTACTCTACATGTGTGTGCACACAGACACTTGGAGATGGTTTGTTGTGATCACTTTAACCTCACTGAGGACTGAGATCTGGCTCTGATTTTTAACAGCAAACTGAGGGATTTCGAGAGGAAGCTCCAAACACACACACACATGACCCTCAAGTTTGTGTCGCATTGGGGCTCCTTTGCCAAAAGTCCACGTTTTTTTCTTTAGTTTAAGTGCCTGTCTCTCTCTCTCTCTCTCTCTCTCTCTCTCTCTCTCTCTCTCTCTCTCTCTCTCACTCACTTCTCTCTGTCACCCATCCTTTTTTTCTTTTCTTCTCTTAGCTCTCTATTCCCCTCTTTTTCTCTTTGCATTGAGGTGAGCCAGGCGCCAGGGAGTGCCAAGAGAGTTACAAAAACGTATTCATCACGACACACAATGGAAAACACACACACAAACACAACACGTCCTGCCTAAACAATGCTGCTGGGCTGAATCTGGTGAAGTGATTTGAGTCGGTGTAAAGGGACACAGGAAGTGTCAAAGAGAGAGAGAGTTTGTGAGTTTGGAGAACAGGAGCAACCCCTCAACAGGAAAAAGTTTCACTGCCGCAGCAGCAGCAGGCAGAAGAGTGAGTCTCTATCTCTCTCTATCTGTCATACGTTCTCTCGTACTCCCTCATTCATGCTTTGCTTGTTGTTTGGATGTATGCTCCGGGACAGGGCAAATAGGGTGAGTAATACTACCTCTAAATTTCTCTTTCTAGATACTTACAGCTCTGCTGAAACAAACAGCTTAGACCAGTCTTAGATGGTTAGCTGGTTTCTCAACTGGGACAAGATGATAAGGATGGTCTCTTTTGCTAGCAAACCTCCTTAGGCTTGTTTAGGTCATTTATATCAGTAGGGACAGCTCTAAAGGGATATTGCAAACATCGTTCAGTCCCTCTCCTCTGTGTAATACTTTTAAATCCTCTGCCTTTGTTTCAATAACTTTTATTGAGACATGTTTAGTGTGTAATTAAAACACAAATGCAGACTCTACAGCCAGACCACTGCTATATATCCATTATGTTTACAGTTCAGCAGGTTTATAGTTTTCCTCCCCTTGTGTTTATTCCTCAATGACTTCAAAGGGTCTGATGATTTCTAGTGGTTCTCAAAACTTATCGTCATTTATTGCTCAAGGGAAACATCGTGGATGTGGCTGTGTGAGGATGTGGAGGGATTTGGGTATGGTGGGGGGCTCTAAGTGGCCTGGAACTGGTTTATGGACTCTTGAAATGCATCTTTGTACCTGATCATGATACATCATGGTAGACTCTTTCCATCAAATGTCCTTTGACTTGTTCCCTGATGAAATCATTCACATTTGAAACTTCGTTATTGTCAGCAGAATGTTCCTTTGATTCATTCTCCTTCATCTTGAAGTAGTAAAGAGGATGAAAGTTAAGTTTTGACCAAACATGGTGATATTATGATGCGTTTACTTGGCAAAAAAGAAATTATCTGTCTTTTACAACAGTGATTTCCAACCAGGGGTATGTGTAAGATAACTCTGTTAAAACTATAAAACTGTAATTGTAACTTAAGCTAGTGATATGTTGAAATCCCTAATTGTGATTAAACTCTTGATTGGTGTCTGTTTGTTTTTTAGGAAAGAAAGAAAATTAGTGTAGGTTGTCAGTTTGTTTGAATAAGACTTATGGCTTGTGGGTAATATTTTATACCTGTTGAGCTTTGATGATAATTTAATTCCACCTTACAAAACCTGGACATGAGTTAACTTTTGTTAAATGTCCCATCTGAATTTAATTTATGAATAAATTTGCTGTTAGGTCTTTTCTGAGAAATTGTTTTGATTACCCACAGAACTTTCAAAACTTACAAGGTTCCTTATTAAAGGAAAATTAAGCTAATCCACAGTATTTTTTGTTTTTAGTTTATATGTGAATCATTGTAATAATGGCTAATTTACTTTGTGGTAATTATAAATGTCATCCAGTACGAGTTAAAGGAACCTTGGTTTGGTGTCGATGAAGGTGTATTTGAGCCTGACTGACTAGGCTGTCGGACTGAACTCAATGTGAATTCAGCAACAGTACGTTGAAAGTTCTGCTGCTGAAATTGGCCTGTGCTCACCGAAATTCAAACCATAGAGTAGAACAGTAGAAAGAGTAAGAAAGTATCCATTAAAAAGGATAATCAAGTAGTGAGTAACTAGTTCATTCCACATAAAACACAATGGACGATTCCGCCCCAATATTCCATTACATAATACATATTTAACGTGCATTATAGAATAATAATAATTATACTGTGTAGCACATTCGTAATTTGAGCAATGGAGGAGTCAGGAGGCAGCAACCTGTCATCATGAGTATTCTATTACACAAAAAGGGCTCTCGGTAACCACTTAAAACACACAAACACGTCATATTGCTGCAGATGCAGGAAGAGTCTCTCTGGTTTCAGTCGCTCTCTCTGTCACTATGGCACCTTGTGCTCTTTCTTATGTCTCCCTCTGCCATCTCTACAACAAGAAACAGTTGTTAGAGATAATGATAATCCAGGGACTTACCACTCTCTCTCTCCTGCAGACAGATACACGACCACGCCCCCATCACTACTACGAATTACTATTATTATCATTATTATTATTATTATTATTATTATTATTATTAATAATGGAAATTGTCCTCATACACCCTCATGTTGTTTCAAACCATATGACTTTCTTCAATGCAACACAATTAAAGAGATTTCAGACAGAACGTAAGCCTTATAGTCACCATATACTGTCACTGCATGTTTTTTTACTGCATAGTTATAAAAGATGTTTTATAACTATCTCTTGGCATCTCATTTCACACCTGTCAGTTACGAATAATTTGGATGCTGTTGACAAAATTTATAACCAAGTGTAATCTGAACTATGTTTAATTGGTTTTAAAGCTCTGTTTACTTTTACAGCGAGAATTCCTCTGGGTTGCGTTTTCCCCTTAATGTGGTTTAAGTAGATTTGCATCTTGAGGTCTTTGGGCCGGATTCTGTGCACATTCTGGAGGAATATCAAAGGTTGTTTGTCCTAGGATGTTGGATATAAAATTTTTGTTAGATTCAGTAGTGCTGATTGCGGGACCCTGAGATTTATGATGCAGAGGCTTCTGTGTGTGAGTGTTTCTCAGGAACCAGTAGTTGAGGAAAGAGGCCTGTGTAAAAGAAACTTACATACACTCAGTGAGCATTTTATTAGGAACACCTGTACATATTGTACTTATTCACGCAATTATCTAATCAGCCAATCATGTGTCAGAGGTGCAATGCTTAAAATCGTGCAGAAACGGGTCAGGAGCATCAGGTATTGTTCTCATCAACCATCAGAATGAGGAAAAATTGGATTTCAGTGATTTTGACCGTTGCATGATTGTTGGTGCCAGATGGGCTTGTTTGAGTATTTCTGTAACTGCTGATCTCCTGGGATTTTCACTTGCAACAGTATCTAGAGTTTACTCAGAATGGTGCCAAATACAAAAAACATCCAGTGAGTGGCAGTTCTGTGGACGGACACACCTTGTTGATGAGAGAGGTCAACGGAAATGGCCAGACTGGTTCGAGCTGACAGAAATGCTATGGTAACTCAGATAACACTGTACAATTGTAGTGGGCAGAATAGCATCTCAGAATGCACATCACGTTGAAACTTGAGGCGGATGGGCTACAAGAAGACCACATTGGGCACATTATTAGGACCATAGTGCTAATAATGGAGATTTACAAATTAAGTGATAAGTATTCACTTTTATTAAATAATATTGATAAATTAGTTAAAGTTTCAACATTACATGATATTAAAGCTTGATTAACAAATGTTTGGTGTTCAAAACAACATTTTATTCGAGTTTGATAATTAATAACACCTGAAACATAAATGCTAGTATTGCAGCATTGTTTTTCAGTTGGGTTGCTAGGAGACATCTCTGTGATACTTGAACACCTGCTAATCTAACAGGAGTGTTGCAGTTCGGAGCGTTGCAGGTCGGAGATCAGAGATATCAAGTAGGAATATCCTACATCCAACTTGAATGGAATGTAACATAAGTACCTACTATTTCTAGGATCATAACTCTGCAGACAAAGCGTAATATACAGTTGTGCTTGAAAATATCTTGTTTACTTATAATGAACTTCCTCAAAAAAAAAAAAAAATGATAGTGATAAATTTATTCTCGAAATCGTAGCTCATAGCACATACTAATTTCTATACAAAATGGATTTTCCCAGTACACTGATGAAAACTTTTTCACCCTGACTCCAGGAAATTGCATAGCAGACATGAATGCTAATTTGATTGGATAAAATGGTTTGTAACATGCTGTAGCGAAGTAAGTTGCTGTTTGGGGATTGAAAAAGTATGTCAAGATGCTCAGTTTGCTTTTGAAGACGACTTGCAGTCATTTCGTATTACATTTTCCTGTCAAAGCATGCCTCAAACTTTAGGTAAGCACGCCCACCAAAATTTTCCCCCGCAACATTCACTCTTTGAAAATGAAAACCAGGAGACAAGAAAGTGATGTCATTGAGGAAATAAACTAACCATCTGCAAGTCTTGATGAAGTCAGATAAAACGTCTGACCCAATTGAGACTGACTGCTCATTTTCCTTACAGTTTGACTCTTCAATTCTGCACACAATATCAAAAGAGTGTCCCTCCACTGTACTTTAGCACAGAACAACTGTACCTGTAGCTTTAACTCAGTGAAGACTTCATCCATCATCTACATATTAATGGTGTCTGAGAGCACATGCCCATTTTATACAAGCCTGCCAGAGAGATAAGAACTAATCGCTAATTGAATTGCCCTCATCTCAAAGGTTTCTCGACACTCGTCTAATCCAGGTCTCTCGAAATGGGGAAAGTACTTTTATGCATTAAAAGACAAAACTTTTTTTTTTTTTTTATTATTTGATCAAACTCTGCAAATATTTAGATTTTAAGAAACCCATATTGGATTAACTGAAGTCTTTCTTGAAATTGATCTGTGTTTTAAAAATCGTAAAAGTGGTGTTTTAATTAGCTGTTCTTCAAGCATTACTTCAAGAAGATTTTTCTCCATCCCCTTTTAGCATCATAAAACCCTCATTCTTACTTTATGATCTCAAGCTAAAGTGTGTAGATTCTAGGCCACTAACAGTACCAAATGTCAGGCTGGTTAGGATGCTCAAACAACATGATGGTGAG
This sequence comes from Xyrauchen texanus, assembly GCF_025860055.1. Lineage (NCBI taxonomy): Eukaryota > Metazoa > Chordata > Actinopteri > Cypriniformes > Catostomidae > Xyrauchen > Xyrauchen texanus. The sequence continues at coordinate 20,870,894 of NC_068316.1, forward strand.
TAAATGATTGTAGAATTTGTTTTGGTGCACTATACCTTTAACATCTAAAAACAAATACTTTACCTTTAAACTCTCCTTTTCTCCCTCAGTCTCTCTTTCACCCCATGAGGAATGTGGGGAAAGTAACAGATCACCACTGTTATTACCTCACAATGTGGTGAGGAATGAGGCTAAACACATCTTACATAAGCCTGACTTACTGGCTTGCTTGGCCTGTGCTGGAGTTCTTGAAGCCTTTTTTATAGATCACCACATAAAAAAGGGATGGTTGAATGAATGGCTTGTCTTTGTTTTTTCTCTTTTATGATTTGAATGTAGAGGCCAGAGTGGTGATTTTACATCAGTCTTCCGTGGTTTGCATGCAAGCCTTGCTGTGAGATTGATTAACCTGTGAAGTACAACAAAATGCCGTACTGTGTGGAATACATGGATTATAGAAATTTTAAAGGCAAATCTTCAAGGCTGAGGTTGTGTATCTTTTTTTGTGTGTTGGGTTTATTTGTTCAGTGATACAGCATTCATGATGATCTGTTATTCTGAATGTAAACCTAACTTGCATAGATAACTATATAGTAAGTAAGCCATTTGTACATTGATTGCACCAAAAAGTGTAAACACTGTGACACTTTTTAGAACTTTTGCTCTGTTTGTTTAAGCTCGACCAGCCAAAATAGCAACAATGGCACAAGCCAGGGCCATTTCGAGGCATAGGCGAACTAGGCGGTTGCCTAGGGCGCCACCTGCTGGGAGGCGCCAAAGAGGAGGCCTCTGCCATGATGTAAGCTGACAGATCCTTTAATGTGTAAGCCGGTAGTCAGTCAATTAACGTATTCTCTCTTGCCTAACATTTAAATGTGTTAAATTTTCAAGTAAGCCAGTTTCACTGCAGTGCACTGCGAGAGTTTTCTCTAAACATGCTATTTCCTCAAGTGGTTGCTGGGGCTTTTTCTTCTATTAGCTTGTATGGTCTGCTTTTGGCCATGACACATAGAAGCGTGCCTTTATCAAGGTAAGCCAAATAAAGCACTGATAGACATAGCTATCTTAGGTCATTAGTTTAAATAAATCCACACATTGCTAGGCTGAGTCATTAGTTAAATAAACTCTGTGCTTTCCTGGTCCAGATACACAATATGTGTCATGTCACTAGCCTTTTAAGCCTTTGGCTAAGCAGGCCCAGACATAGGGCCTCATTCATGAAACACGAGCAGAACACATTTTTATGTAAATCGTTCATGAAGCTGGTCTGATATAAATTTTCGGATTCATGAAAGTTTTTGTGTTTCAAATGTTAGTCGGTACGAAAAAAATGTACACACTCCCGACCATTGGGTAAATCTTGTGTAAGAGATCCGAACGTGTTGTGTTCTTTCAGACAAAGGCCATTATATTTTGATAGAAGCCAAATTAAAGAAGTAAAGAAAAAATGATTGATAATTAAATGATTAAAATTAACCATAAAAAACAACAAATAATAATAATAATAAAAAAGGTTTTATTTTGAAACATTTCTTTGCTGGTTGCATTTATTTTTTCAAAGTAGCCTATAGTTTATTTCCAACTCCCAACAATTTCTAGCAGAAGTTCTTGACATGGTTTTGCATTTGATTTTCTCAAAATAATAAATAATTGCCCTCTAACATGACTGGCTGGACATTGTTTTATTTGATATAAGCTCTATTATTTAGATTTCATAATTTAGTATAGGCATCGGTAAATCGCATTCAGTTGACATATGGTCAGTGGTAAAACCATGAATGAACACACAGGAAAAAGCCTGCAAACTTTTGTATAGCTTTTAAATCCATATTATCTTACAGTGTTTTGGTCAAAGACATTCTTCAGGCATTTTTATCAATTTCTTTAAAGATTTTACCTGTTGCAAGGGATGTAAATCACTGTACAGTCTTGGATTTACTGAAGTTTCTTCAATGATGCTGGCGATGTGATGAGAACTAAACCAGAGATGGTTAATGGTGATGGACATCTGTTGGCATGAACTGAATTTTTTGTTTTACACTAAATCTTCATGTCAATTTTTATTGACCTCTTGGACTGTTTAACTCACCAAAGAACCTCTGATAACAGCAAAAATAACTGTAAGTTCCTCACTTTCTTTTTAGATGAAAGTGTTTGCTAAATCAATATTTTACAATGTGAATGCACTGTAATTTTTGTTCACATATATGTTAAAAGCTTCATTTTCTCAATTAGCCTTCCTTATATAATGTTTTCATTGGCGTGGATTATGATAATTGTGAATGAACGTGCACACATCTGAAATTCACTAACACAAATTATACTAACAAATCGGGGGAATGCAAAGCATTCGTGAATCAGGCGAAAAGATTTCGGAAGTCTCCATATTATGGGGAAATTACTCCCAATTCATTAGTATATTTATGAAAATTTCATGAATGAGGCCCATTGAGATTTAGTTTACTGGCATTATGCCATTCAGTCAAGCAGGCCAAGGTACACCTAGCTAGCATATATTCAGTGGACATGACTCTTCAGAGCAGCAGCAGTACACAAGTCTTGGTGGTAGATCTGCTTGTTTGGGGGGTTGTGTTTTGTGTTTTTGCAGCTTCCCTGCTTTGTTAAGGAATTGCATTTATGTCTAATTGTGCAGCAGCAGGTCATACATGCTTAACTCGGTATGTCTGTGTATGTCCCAGCATTAGCAAGTCTTCGTAGATGCTCTTCAGCAGCAGCAGCGTAGCAGATCTAGTCAGCCAAGATCAATATGCTATTAATATGTCATACCCACATTAACATTTGGAGAGTTGTCATGACTGAATTATATTTTCCACAACTATCCATGGGACCAAAGCTTTCGTGGTCTTCTGTGACTACTGAATATGCCATATGCCCCTCTCTACACATATCACATCCCCATGGGTAGTAACGCATGAGGAATCCCATAGTATTTTCTTCACATTAGCATGTAACCCACAGGCACCCTATTGTCATGGGAACCACGGAAGCAATCAAGAACAGATCATCAAATGGTATCCACCCTGAAACATATATTTCACCGACTCCATACCAGAGACTTATATCACTGCAGTGCAACACAGATCACAGCAACATGACAATAAATCAGACCTCTGTTCTGTCCAAATGTAATGTGTTTTTAGTGGTGTTTGGTCATAGTGTTAAATCCATATTATTAAACTTAAATCCATATTATCAGACATTTTTGCATCAATTCAAATGTGTTTAGCACATAGCCTGTGGCACTTCTGGTCCCATGGAAACCAGGAAGTAATCACATTCACCTAATCAATGATAAGCATGATTCTGAGGTTGCATTTTCACTGTTAAATTTTAAATAGTTATATTTAGGTTTGGATTTTGGTTAGGGCGTATAGTTCACAAAATATGCATTCCTCTTAATGAATACATCGATTATAACTAAAAATACAGCATGCTTTTGGCTCCACTCTGTGGAAATTTCACTTGGAAACTGGAACTCACACTTGCCCATATGTTCAACAACACTTACATCTTTAGCCACTGGGGGAAGTGGTTCGAATTTTGGTAAGCTTAGACTGATTTTTGTTGAAGAACTTTCACAGTGAGACTTAGAACATCCTAGAATGCCCTAGCAGCCACACAAAACACCCTAGCATTGTGTTGGCTAGTTTTTTATGTGGAAGCACCACCCAGTTTCTTTAGAAAGTATATATTTTTAAACATTAGAAATTTAAATACCAAAATAACATATACCAGCTAAAAGTTCTTCAAATGTCCCCTTCTCCTCTAAGGAATCATTGATAAAATCCAGTTATTCCAAAATTTCTAAAGATTTATATAATCCCTTGAAGTGTCCCTGCTTTCATTTTATAATTACAGATTCATCAGCCATGTGCAATTTTTTTTATCCCAACTGGACACAAGTGTGTATGTGTAGTTAATTATGTTTGAGCTTTAGTAAGTCTTTAGGTATTAGACTTGGCTAATCTTAATAAATATGGATGAAATCCTGCTAACTGCGCTTTTTCATCAGTCTACAGTCAGGACCTTTTTCTACGCTTTAATGTCATCTCACTCATTCTCTTTCTCTCTTTTTTCCCTCTATTACCTTCTCTAACCAAATGCTAATGACGTCTTATCATTCTCTGCTTAATAATCAGCTTTTAGCACAAATGTACAAAATTGCACTGCACAGATTTCTCTTAGTTTAACAGATTAAATTTTTATGTCTGCATTGAGGGCAATTTCAATGGAAAAGTCTCACTGGCTGCTAGAATGGATGCAATTTTCCATAAGGCCTATTTGGCTGCGGTTACGTGATTATTCGTTTTCATGCGAGTGGAATGTGTCTGGGACATAAATATATTTGCAGGCAGTTGAATAAACTAGGTGAAACTTGAAGGAATAGATTAATGCATCTGGCAAATAACATTGCTCTGAGACAATGGGGTCTCATATTATTGTTGTGATCTCTTTTAATACTTGTGCCAGTGTCTCTGATGCTTGAAGTTTATCTAAGATAAGCGATGGGACAGGATTAGAATGGAAGAAAGACACTTTTGGTATGTATATGCAAAGTTGAATCTTCCTGGCCTGGAAATGTAACAGACTTAAAATATGACATATTTATATGTTGTGTATTAATGCATTGTTTATTCTGAAAAATAAAAGTTTTTCTTTGATTCTTTGTAGCACCCAATGTTCAGCATTGTCTGTATAGGGTCCTTGAGTTGGCAGTATGTTTCTTTGGAGATGTAAAAAAGTTAAGAGACAGTAGTTAGCCCAAAATCCCCAGGGACTACCAGGCTCCCATAAGGACAAAAGGGTACCATAAAAGTTGTCCATACGACTTTATATTCCAAGTTTGAAGCGATAAGATAGCTTTATGTGAGAAACAGGCAGAACTTTATCTCATTATTTACTAAAAATCTTGCTTGACAGCAGTGGTCACCATTCGCTTTCATGGAAAATTGTGCTATAGTTAACTATCTGCTATAATGAATTGACTTTGACAGAGGGATGATGGGAACGAGTGTGAGGATAAAGGAGGTGGTCTTTCCCACACCTCTCCCTCATCCACTCCATTCTTCAACACGCTGCTCGTGTCATTGTACACTTTGAGATCTTTTCCTGGCAGCTGCTACAAGCGCTGAGTGGAAATGCATCTTCACCTCTTGCTCTTCCTGTCTGTTTTTCCTCTCCTTCAGTGGTTTCATGTGATTGGAAGTGGAATACTTTAGAGATCTGCAGATGCGTAACAGAAGCTTTAAATGAGGAAAAACATGGGTTGCTGTCAGTGTGCTGGCAGTGTTTGTTTTGTTTATTTTTTTATCTTATGCAATGTAATGATGTTCATACATATTTAAGAGTGGCTTAATTGTACAAATTGTATCATTGTTAATTGCTTCTGGGTCCTGGGTCTACCAATCTTAAGGTCATGTAATATTCCAAGTGAGATATAAATGGAAGGAAGAGGGAAAGCCTCAGGAAAGTGTCAACAATGGAATGAGCAGTGGGACACAGAGCGAGTCCTCCACCCTATGCAGTGCCTGTTCCTCAAATATTTTTTCCTGCATTCCACCAGCAGCCTTTCATTCCTCACATGGATGTTTACCTCTTGTTTTCCTTTTCCAAAGCCAGAATGCACCACCAGCAGCAGACAAACTGTAGACAGAACCACATTTTCCAGTCAATTATAGAGAAACCTTGAACCCTGCATTCACGTAACATTAATGCTATGAAATCAAATCTGACCCCATTTACTTTCTTAATACACATTGATGGATGAAAAATCTTTGTCTTTATAATCATCCCTTTAAAGGGAGCGTTCACCCAAAAATGAGAATTCTGTCATAATTTACTCACCCTCATGTATTTCCAAACCTGTATGTGTTTTTTCCTTCTTCTGTGGAGCACAAAAGCAAATGCTTTGAAGATTGTTCAAGCTGCACTTTCCAATACAGTAAACTTTCGTGGCCTTTTCACCTTTTATGATATGTTCCTGGATAAAATCAAGTCTGGCCTATATATTTTTTTTCACTCAGATATTATCCTGCACATGATATCGCCCTTTCACATGTATAATCAAACTGGTGTTATTACACTACGCTGTGCTCAGAGTCGTATGATCAAACTGGTGCAAAGAGCAGGCCTCCTCTTTGGAGCCCTCCCAGCAGGTGGCGCCCTAGGCGACCGCCTAGTTCGCCTATGACTTGAAACGGCCCTGACTTGTGCCAATGTTGCCATTTTTGCTGGTCAAGCTTAAACAACTGGTGCGATATGATTCATGCTGCTGTTTACCAGCAAATAGGGACTGAAGCGGTAGTCATAATGAACCACCTGCTCAATTAGTTCTTTCAACATCATAATATCTTTTTTCATTGTTGTTGTTACAAACATTCAAACAATCACAAAATAAAAGTTGAAAACCGTTACCGTTGGAGATGACTGTTTTGATGCAGCTAGTAAACTAGTTAGTCCATTTGAGCCTTCTCCCATTCCGTCCGTCACTCATTCTCAGCACTTCGGGTGCAAATAAAGTGGAAGGGCTCAGTTTTTAGAACCTTCTATGCTTGATGAACTCAGAATCCCATGCTGCATTGCTATGTAAACAAAATACGCATATCGCATACCTGGCAATTGCGTACACGATCATATCTTATCTGTCATTATCAACCATTATAAACATCTAAAAACCCTAATTATATTTGTTTTATATGATATAATCTGTTCTCCAGTGCATCTGCTGTGAAGTTTAAGGTGAGAGTTTTTAAAAACTGGAACTCATGCTGGGGGATCGGTCAGTGCAGGAAAAACGAATGTGCAACAGCGTTAAGGAACTGCAATGGTTTGCTAATGTTGTTTCATGTTATTATGAATATTGTGTAGCATCACATAGAAACATAATAAAGAAATAGTCTTTTAAAGGGTGAATCTGATGCATTACGTACAGTATTTGATTGTGATACATGTGTGGAGATGCAAACATACACTGTTCTTCTTAACAGGATTGAGATAGTTCCTCGTTTCTGAGACTAAGTGACATCAGGCATATGGCATTCATCACACACACCCAAATGGCTTACAGAATTTTGGAACCACATCCCCTGACATCTTTGTGGAATCATGAACACACACACAAACACAGCCCACTTTAAATGAAACTTAGTACTAAATCAAATGGCTACACAAAACATCTGCATAACATCGTTTTATTTGTTCATACACTGTATGAACAAATGAGTTCTGAATTGAATCTGCATTTTATAAATAATCTATTAATAAATAACATTTATATTCCATTACTTGAACTTATTAACTTTTTATAATTTTTCTATTGATCAGAAGTCTATTCTCCAGAAATACCATGTTTTGCAGAGATTTCATGATATAAAACAAAATGATCTTGTGTAAGGTAGTAAATATGGGTTCCATAACTCGTAATGTAATGATGAAGTTGGTATTTGTGTATATCAGGATTTGCAGCATATAGGTTTTAAAAGATGATGTGTTTTAAGATGAGTATACTGCTGTAGTGCTCTCTGACTGTGAGTTTGGGATCACTTAATCTGGATTTTGAGAAACGGGATCATGGTTATTTGGATTGGGGACAGTGATCTTGATCATGTAGTGCTTGGTCATTCTCTGACATGATTTAATTTTCTGCCATGTTTTTCTAAAAACACACACACAAAAATAGTCACAGGATTTTGCCCTTGTACATAATTGTGTGTGTGTATATGTGTATATGTGTGCGTGTTTTTGTGATTTACGAGGACAATTTTGTAAGTTACAAACTGGTAATTACAAGGGTATTATGCTATAAATGTGATTTATGAGGACATTTCTAGTGTCCCCATAATTCAAATCGCTTAAAAATCATACTAAACAATGTTTTATTGAAAATGTAAAAATGCAGAAGGTTTTCTGTGAGGGTTAGGTTTAGGGGTTGTGTTAGGTTTAGAGGATAGAATCTATAGTTTGTACAGTATAAAAGTCATTATGTCTATGGAAAGTCCTCATAATGATAGGTAGACCAACATGTATGTGTGTGTGTGTGTGTGTGTGTGTGTGTGTAGCTGGGGTCCTGCTGCATTATAGCACTGACATGCCTCAGTGCTGATGACATCGTCAGAGTGGGAGGCAGACTAGCAGGGATGATGTCAGCGAGAGCGAATCAGATCATTTTCGGCAGCCTTCTTCACCCATTAAACAAATGACAGGGTTTTTTTAAACTTCCCCCTTCATTTCATCCCCTTTCTTCTTTCTCTCCATCCTTTTTGAATCCCTGTTTCTATCTTTTATGCTTTTTCCTCACCCTCCACTTTTTCTGTAATGTGATATTTTCAACCCAAAATCCCTTTTCCATTTTTATTCATCACCTGGTTGGAACATCAACTCTGATTCTACAATAAACAGGGTTGATTCTTTCTCTTAATAATGTTGTTTTGGAATAGATGCATCAGAGTTTTTAAACTGCTCATCAGTCATGTTTTGCTACAGTCCCTGTTTCTGTTATCTGAGGGGTGTGTGAGCAAAGCTGCAAGATATTCTCTTGTGACAGTTATAAAGATCACTTTGCCAGATGTGTATGCACTTTGTATACCTAACACTAGAGGGCACCAAAGTAATTACATGGTACAAACATGTCAAAAATGAGATGTACAGTGAACCCAAAACCCAAAGTGTATTTGGGTACTTAAGCCAAGGCCATAACCAATATGCCAGTTTTAGTTGATATCAGCTGGCTAGCAAATCTGGTTAGGGGGTCATCATTAAAATACCTTAAAAGTAGTCCATACAACACTAAGATTTTCAGTGGACCCAGAAAGCTTGGAACATAGTGCACTTGTCATTTGGACTACTGTTATGATGTCTTTATAATGAACCTTTAATTACGCTTTATAGTATTTGTCCTTTTTGAAGCTTGAAAGCTCCTGCTCACTATAAACTGTTATTCTGTGGAATAGAGCTACTTAAAATATCTATTTTTATGTTCCAAGTAAAAGTAACAGCAGGTGGGTTTTGAACAACATAAGGGTGAGTAAATGAGTAAATGACTTTCAGTTGACTTTCAACATTTTAATAATAAAACAGTGGTCCAATTTAGCATGTTTAGTTAGATACTTTCAACTAACATGACAAAAACACTCTTAACCTGAACTGCTTGCTGATGCGTGGCGCTGGAATAATCCACGAGCTTTCTGCTTAGCTTCTGCCTCCCACCTTCATCGATTGATCTCAAATGACATTGATGAGTGGTGTTAGACTACTGAGCATGCTAAAAATTTTACTTTTTTAAACTATTATATTATTTTAAATTATAGTCATTGCTAAAACTCAAACAAAGCAATGAATATGCATTTTCTTTTTTTCCTGCTTTTTTTTAGTAAACACTAATACAATAAATCTAACCATTTTAATAAATGTTTTAATTAATGTTTATTATACTGGTTTAAGAATAGAACACTGAAACCCCTTTTCTGTCCACCACTAATATGTAAATCGTAATACACATCTAGTTCTCTAAAACATGTTGAATTCAGTGTTTTAAAGCTCACAGATTAATATTTGTTCTCTCTAAATTAGGCATCTAGACACAGTATTCACAGACTTGCAGTGTCTGATCGACTCTTGTTATTGTGTACAGAGCTTCAAATTGAGGTTTGCGGCTCCTGAGCACAGCTTCTCGAGTAGCATGCAGTACAGAAGGAACATTACCCTGCATTCATGGCCATGCGCCAAAGGGCTCATCAGACTCATTTTACACGAGTTGGGAAAATATTGAAATTCAGGGACATTTTGCATCCCGGAATGAAATTGTATTTTTCCAGGACAGATGGCCAGAAAACTAGATGATCCCGGATAATTCAGGACTGGTTGAAACCCTATTCCAAGTTAGTGATAAACGTTCTTATCTCACTGTAAACACCGAAGTAACACGTAAAGTGTGCAAGCTTGAGACAAATCTTCAAATAAAACGTTAGCAAATATGGAAAACAATATGTAAACGATGTTTGTAGATACAGACTGCTTGCATGGATCTTGAATAAAAATATTAATATGAGCAAATATAATGCATTGGGAACAAATATACAAATGAAAAATGATTAAACACATTAAACACTTGGTTCCAGAAACAGTCATAGAGAGTGAAGCAGCAGGCCCATCACAAGCTCCTATTAATGTTGCTGAGGATGTGAGTCAAGGTAATCCCAGCGTGTAGTTAGGCAACTATAGATTGTTTAAGCATCCAACACACTTGTAACATTTTCAACAGAAAGGACATTTGGCCTGGATTGTAAAAATATAAATTGGCCATCTTTATGAATGCCAAGTACAAAGCATGTATTACATAGGCATTTTCAGGATCATTTACATAGTGTAATAATAGCAATAATAACAATTTCAATTTCATTCATGAAAGACTAAAGTATTAGCTCAAGTGATTACTACTACAACTTATACTATTCAGTATACTATTCACATGAACCTGATGGTCGCATACATATCAGACATGTCATTTATGGCTCTGGGTAATATCAATCCTGTGTTCACCATGCATGTAGAGGGCTCTGTACCTACACCACAGGAAGAAGAAGTAGTAGAGGCAAGAGGTAGAAGTAGGACCTTTGAAGAAGGTGATGGAGGTGTAGACACTAAAGAAAATGATTCCTCAGAGGACAGTGAGGACACTGTGTCATGAAGGGCATTGAAGGGACATGAAGGGGACGGGCATTTACATTCCTATGGATGAGGTCAAATCTTATTTTAGACGTGTAAATCCCCGTAAAGCTTGTGGACCTGATGGTATCAGTTGCAGGACACTAATGGTGTGTGCTGACCAGCTGGCACAGCCCTTCCATAGGTTGTTCCAGCTGTCACTAGATACAGGTGTCATTCCCAGCCTATGGAAACAATCCCTAATAGTGCCTGTGCCTAAAAACAATAGACCTAAGGAACTTAATGATCTGTGCCCTGTTGCCCTTACCTCTGCAGTTATGAAATGTTTTGAAAAAATAATTTTAAAACAACTTCTGTATGAGGTTTCACCTCTTTTAGACCCGAATCAATTTGCCTATCGTGCAGAGAGAGGTGGTGAGGATGCACTGCTATCTTTGATTAACAGCACTCATGAGCATCTTGAGTATGCTCAGAGCCTGGTCAAGATTGTGTTCATTGACTTCAGTAGTGCTTTTAATACGATCCAACCCCACCTGTTGGTGAGAAAATTAGTGCATTTAGGAGTAAATCCACAATTGATTTTATGGATCTATGACTTCTTGACGGATCGTAGTCAGCAAGTCAGATTTAATTCATGTATATCTTCCTTAAAAATGATAAATACAGGGGCACCACAAGGGTGCGTTCTGTCAGCCTATCCTATATACATTATACACTAATAACTGTCAAGCTTCCTCTTCGCCCACACTTATTTTAAATATGCTGACGACACAGCATTGGTTGGTTTTTTAAAATCGGACAATTCTTCTGTGAGTGGATTTCAGAGAGAATTGCAGGTTTTCACTCATTGGTGTTCGGATAACTTTCTCGAAATCAATGTGAAGAAAACAAAAGAGATGGTCATAAATTTTAGTAAAAACAAAATAATAGTTCCCTCTTCTGAGATCAATGGTGAATTAGTGGAGAGGGTCTCAACATATAAATACTTTTGAATTTACTTTTTGAATTGAAATTGATTCGAAATTAACTTTTAATGAATGTGCACTGAACAAAACTAGGAAAATGCACCAACGGATGTACTTCCTTAGAAAATTATATAATTTTAGATTAGAAAGACACATTCTTGTAATGTTTTATAAAAGCTTCCTCCGGAGTGTTCTGTCCTTTGGCCTTATCTGTGTGTTTGGTAACATGCATGTTAAGGACCAAAGGAAAATGCAGCGCATGATTAAGATGGCCAGCAGGATTATCGGAATTGACCAGGTGTCGGCAGCTCAACTGTACAATGAGCTTATTTTTAAAAAAACTGATCAAATCCTCAGAGATCCTGCTCACCCTCTATATCATAAATTTATGAGAAGCAATAGGTCAACTGGTAGGATTTTACAACAAAGAATTAGAACAGAAAGGTACAATAAATAATTTGTACCTACAGCGATCAGATTGTATAATGATCAAGTACATCACAAGTTATCATAGTTTTAGTCACTTGATAATATTATACATGTTTTAGCGTTAAATGTTGGATTGTGATTTTCAATTCTGCAGTATTTTTATTTCTTTTTGTGTTTATGTGTTGTTTAGAGAATATGTTGTGACAAGGGCGCATAATGAATGACCACATGAATTTCCCCTTGTGGGATAATAAAGTTAACCTTGACCTTGACCTTGACCTTGTGATGACTGTGGTGGAGGGAGAAAAAAGTGATGTTAGTGCTGAGTATGTAACTGATGATCCTGCATTATAGTCGCAGAGGTTGACAAATTAGCAGAGGGATACAGCTGTTCTCAAACTGGCAAACAAAAGTCCTGAAGAAGCTTTATGTATTTTATATTATATCAGTAATTCGTCAGCGATTACTCTACCAGCGAGTGCTATGTGTATACAATTATTTGAAGAAGAAAAAAAGGTGCGATAAATAGCATGGATCATGGGATGATGGGAAAGTGCCCCCACACACTGTCTTTGCATAGGGACCAGGATTCTGTGCTACACCCCTGATTGGGGACAGTTGCAGTGCTGCTCTGCATGGGAAACTGTTTCTTTAAACTGCAGTAATTGAAGGTTTTAATGGAACGACTGTTTACACACAGTGATAAATTGAAAGGGAGATGTTGAGATGTTTTCTTAAGGCCAGATGTTAATGTCATATTGAAATGTTGATTAATGATTGCAGATCTGCTTTTAAAGAGAGACCGTAGTGTGTGTGTGTTTGGGGTGGGGGGGTGGGGTGGTGGTCAGGTTTTGTAGTAAAACTCAATGGAAAAGTCCACACCATGATACTGTATGAAAAAATAACCCATTGTGTGTGTGTGGGTGTTAAGCGTTTACAAACCTATAAAATGCACTGAGTCTAACCTCACGCTCTGTCGGTTTACCCCTGAATAATAATGTGTCACGGTACGATACACATACGCACACTGACAAACCTGTTTTTAGCTCTCCGATTCTGCAGTCTTTTGGCCTTTTGCTCTCTTTTTTTTATCTAGTAAAGAGCACATACTTCAAGATTTATTTCAAAGCCAGGGATGTGATGAAGGTGTGTAGTGATTTATTTGTGGTGTTATTGTCAATAATAACATAAATCCTTTTACCAGGGTATCTGTGGTTGGCATGCTTGCATTATGTAACATAAATTGTGAACTGCATGTAATTCTTAAGTAAAAGTCTAAGTTTGTGTGGTATAAAGCACCTTTATGAACCCACCGCTTCTCAAACTTAAAGATGTGACCAAGCGGGATGGTGCCAGGTTACATTTAATATGTGAAACTTTGTGAACAATGAGAGAGAAACAGAGGGGTGCAGTACTGTTTAACAATAGCGCTGATATTCAAAGATGGTTTTCTCATTTTGGAGCAGTGAATGGATTATAATCACATTTTTAATAAAGCCATTCCATGTTAAATTAAAACATAAAATTAAATTTGGCTTGTGAACTGAATTAAGAAACTAAGAATTAAGAAGATGCGTGCGTGCGTGCGTGCGTGCGTGCGTGCGTGCGTGCGTGTGTGTGTTTTCCGTTAGGACTAGGGTTAGGGTGTGGATTCGGGTTATTCAATACTAGTTGTAATTATCTTCATATGAAAACAGTAGAGGTCTGTGGTATTGAACCGACTGTATTGAGTACCCTCTAAAAGACAATGTCTATATACTGTGTACCTTTACAGACAGCTGTGCCCCTGCCAAGCCTGACCCCTGTTACATTTCAACAGATAGAGAGACACCATAATTGCCCCTTGAATGTAATGCACTGTATATACCTTAAGTGTAGCTCTTACATCTTTATCTTCCTCGTCTCTCCCATGCTGAAAAAAACAGCTTATGTTGTGTTTTGGGTGCTGGTTCCTCGGCATGGAATGCTAGTGTGCTGGTGTCTTCACTAGGCTTTTAAACTAGCTTAACGAGCTTCATCAGAAAGACCACGTTGGTCAGCAAACTTCACCAGCAAGGTTTAGCTGGTGAAAAGCATGGCTATGCTGGTTCACCAGCTCAACCTGCACCAAACCAGCACTAACCAGCATAACAAGCCTAGACCAAGATAGGAATTGCATGCTGGTTAAGATGGTCTTTTCAGCAGGGTCTAATCTTCTTTTTCTGGCTCTTTTTCTCTGAAGCACACACACACACACACACACACGCACATACCTTTGGACATCTTCTCTCCAGCTGTGTGAGGAATGATCCAAGAGTTCATTATGCCAGATATAATCTATATTCAATTCTCTCTCTCTGTGTGTGTGTGTGTGTGTGTGTGTGTGTGTGTGTGTGTGTGTGTGTGTGTGTGTGTGTGTGTGTGTGTGTGTGTGTGTGTGTGCGTGTGTGTGTGTTTGTGAACAGCTGTTCACAGGCGGCTCCATCATCTCTTCTCGTCAGGGTGCTGCAAGCCCCTCTGTTGGCAGGGCAACCGTTGACACGGAGACAAACACACAGCCGAATGCTTCTTTATTCACTTTATTAAGAGGAAGGTTCAGCGATGGCAAACTGTGTCTGTAACTCACATACACTAACTCTCATTTAACACATAAACCATTTAAAGAAATATTAGAATAAATGAGAAAATCTAAAAATAGTGAATTAGTGCATTTCAAAGTGGGATATAGTTCCCTTGTGGCCAAGTAGTTCAAGAGACAGACAGACAGACAGATAGACAAATAGACAGACAGACAGATAGACAAATAGACAGACAGACAGACACACACACACACACATACACACACATACACACATACCATGTCCTCATTCACTCTTATAAACAGAAAGTTTGTTGGATTGATTTGTTGCCCACAGCTGCTATCTGTGCATATGTACTGAACAGTTTTGGGTCATTAAGACATTTGTTTGGATCTGAGTGTCATTTTCATCCCTTGTACCCTTTGTAGTGCAGTACATTAGGTTTCTGGAATAAAGTTATGCAGACAAAAAGGGCATTACACTATAGTGGATGAATTGTTACTATCATCTGATAATGAAAGGCAAACGTTCAGCAGACTGAACTCTGACACCGTTAAACAGATCTGCTGTTCTGCTAGATCAAAATATCTTGTTCACTGTAAATAGATACTGGAGACTGAAAGTTGATCTCTTCCTGTGAGAGATGCAAAAATGTGACCAGGCTGCATTGTGGCACGATTACAGCATCACAAGTTCCTTTCTTTAGAGTAGAGAGAGATGCTCTGATAAAAAATATCAGGTCACACAAACACATGCAGGAACTAATTAATTTCCTCCACACACAAGTGCATTTAAGACACCCATAAATGTATGTTAATGTGTTAGAGGTTCAGGAAAATACATTGTAACTTTACAGTAAGAAAACGCCTGTACTCTCTTCTACTGCAGACTTCATTCTAGTGGGTTTTTATACCAATATCTAGATAGCAGAGTGGCTGTTGGTTGATATATTTCTGATTATACAGTACAATTTAATTTATTGATAGTAAATGACATACTCACAAAATTGCCAAATCTTTACAAAAACAAAGTATTGTGAAATGTCCATAAAGCTGTATTTTTTCTATTTAAAAACAAATGTTTGAGAGAGGTTTAATATTACAAGTTAGAGTTATTGGCTGATACAGATAATCTCAAAACAGCCAAATATTATTTTAGATTAGATTAATCTATCACTTCTTTCATTATGCATTAGGTAAATCATTTATGTAATATTGGGCTTATGAGTGAATGTAGGTGTGAGATTTTAGCCTGAAACACGTCTGTGGGTTTTTTGTCATCGACTTCTGCCTTGGGCTTACTACTGGCTGAGGGAATTAGTCAAATAAAAGTTAATTATTCAAGAAAAATTTTGCTTCTGATGTTGGAGATAAAGCTGATCACAAATGCATGCACTCCCAGAAGAGATGTACTTTCCATCACCCAGCCTTTTACCCCTGAAGCTCATCCCAAAAAGTGACAGTGAATGACAGTTGGAATCAATCAGCTAGGATGCCTCAGGGTTTGGAAGATTTTAAATGGGCTTATTAGAAATGGAGATGAAGTAAACAACCTTTTGAGAAATTTAAAACCATTCGAGATTGAATCTGCCTCCGCAGCTAAAAACTTTACAACATGGGGTTGGGAATCAAGAACCATGAACCTACAAAAATAATAAATAGACAACAAATCTTTATGTTGTGTTGTCCTCGCTGGCTGCATGCATTTACAGACATACAACAAGTATAGTCCAATTCATGAACAAATGACTTTTATGAATCGGTTCTTTTTAATGAATCAGTGTATAAACATTCAAGCAAATTTTATACAGGTTTTCTTAAGAGCAAATTTAAAATTGGTATAAAATAGTTGGATTGAAACTCAGTATGACTTGATCTCTTGAGTTATTAGTTTGAATCAGTCTGTTCACTCATTTACTTATTGAATCGGTCAGTTTGGTTCTTGACTAACTGAACTTCAAGTCATTGCTTTCATCATAAACTCCAACTTGAAATGAGAGCTGCTATTGGCCGTTCACACCAAAAGTGTCCTTGCACTAAAAAACTGGATGCAGTGCAATAAATAGAACAGAATTCAGACATCTCGGGATGCATTTTGAGAAATTTTGTAACAGTTCTAAAAAGTTATTTTTACAGTCAAATACGTCCATCTAGCGCATGTTTACATAGCAAAACAATTTAAAAACAGCATGGATTGATTAAAAAATGCACTCGACGTGAAAGGCCCCTTACTATTTTTTGTGTACTTAAGGCTCATGAGTATTGACAGACAGAAAGGTTGGCCAAGCAGATTAATCGTCCGATATTTGCAGTACATCTGCTTTGTTATACTCATTTAGTGCAGTCAAAGGCAGGCGCATGCACCGACAATGTGCACAGAGTAGGACTGTGCATGTATCAATAAAATCAGGGCAGTGCTTGGACAGTCCACACAGACTGTGCTGATGATGAAATTTGCATCATGCATACTGTGCGTGGAGCGATCTGGTGTGTGGAAAACCAAAGTATACAGTACTTTGGGCTTTTTGTGTACATCTGATTTGCTGTTGGTTAATTGTATGCTTATTGCATGTATGTCAGCCACTGGCCATCCAGCTCTCTAGTTATAGGCCATTGAAATACCCATATCAGTCAACCACTACTCATGAGATTAAAATTCTGATTTGAAGTCTAATTACTGATTGTGATTGTCCAAGCATCTTAGATTAGACATTCACAACTACATCTTTTTATTGTAGTAAATGGTACTTTGATAAGAAAAAAAGATGTCACCAAAAATGGCATTGTTTTTGTATAGTATTTTTCTTTAAATGTTCAGAATATTGTCCTCAAAAAGACAAAATGTAATCATTAAGGAACCAGAGTTGGATACCAACATTAAGTCCTCTTGAGCTTGTTGTTAGTTTACTAAACATCCTTTTGGAACACTAATGAAAAGAGGGAAATTCATATTGTGAGAATTCACAAATTAAATGTAAACATTGTTAAATTGTGCATGTAAGATTCACTTATCTTATTAAATGGCACTCTCGTCCCTTATTCAGCCTGTCTGCAGTAATGCAATACCCCCACCAAACAAAAGAGCTCTGTCCTCCCCATGGAGAGAGATGTACATTGTTTTTAGAGAGAGGGAATGAAAGTTTATGACTGGGAGCACACAGGCACACATTCCTCCATTAAATCCCTTACTGAGCACAACTCTACACCACTGAACCCAAATGCACGTGATGCACACACATCTCCTTACCAAAGAGAGATTTCCTCTTCGGTTTACAACTGAATCCCAAGCCATCGTGTTCTGGGACCCGGGATACCAAGATAAACTCTTATGAACTGTTAAAAGTTGCAGGAGAAAGAACTAAAATTTTATGTTTTACAGGGTCAGGAAGAAGAGATGTGGTTAGACTTCCTCTCAGCTCCTCATACTGAGTTTTATTATCGGCAGAGGAGGATTGTGTGGTTTGGGAAAGGAGAATTGTGCTGTTTTGCTTGTCGTTTGAGAGAGAGTACACAATGTGGAATATGTATGATTAGGAAGAGCTTAATCAATAACTTGTATAAAAGTCCATGCTATGGTGTATTCTAAGAGGTTTTGATGACAATGGCTGGTTCTACGGGTGGCAGAATGAGGTTTAAGCTGGTTTTGACAAGTTTGGTGGGTATTTAGCCTGTAATAACTGGCTGAATTATTATCAGGTTTGATTGGTTGGTTTTGATTTTGAAATGGAAGAATGCCTGAAAGCATTTAGTTTCAATTCTAAACCGCCAGAATGAACGATTATGATAAACTTTATTATTAAATAGGTGTGAAGTATTTGTTTAACAAACAGTACGCGTGCGTTTGACTGTGAATATAAAAGGTTCTTTCATTTTTTACACATGTTGTGCTATACAATGTCCTAAATAGGCATCTGTGTACCTCAGAAGAAATCGAGATTCATCAGACGAGGCAATGTTTTCCAGTCTTTAACTGTCCAGTTTTGGTGAGCCTGTGCCTACTGCAGCCTCGGTTTCCTGTTCTTGGCTGATAGAAGTGGAACCTAACGTGGTCTTCTGCTGTTGTAGCCAATCCGACTCAAGGTCTGACATGTTCTGCTCACTACAATTGTACAAAAGGGTTGAGTTACCGTAGCCTTTCTGTCAGCTTGAACCAGTCTGTCTATTCTCTGTTGACCTCTCTCATCAACAAGCCATTTCCGTCCACAGAACTGCAGCTCCCTGGATATTTTTTTGTTTTTGGTTCCATTCTGAGTAATTTCTAGAGACTGTTGTGTTTGAACATCCCAGAAGATCAGCAGTTACAGAAATACTCAAACCAACCGGTCTGGCACCATCAATCATGCCACATTTAAAATCACTGAGATCACATTTTTCCCCATTCTGATGATTGTAGTGAATATTAACTGAAGCTCCTGACCAGTATCTGCATGATTTGATGCGCTGCGCTGCTGCCACAAAATTGGCTGATTAGATAATGGCATGAATAAGTAGGTGTACAGGTGAACCTAATAAAGTGTTCGGTGAGTGTAAAAAATTTTCATAGTGAGGATGTCTTCAAAAATAATTCCATAAATGGTTTTCATTTATCATGTTATACAAAGTCCAGTAAACATAAAAAATCTAAATCAATATTTGGTGTGATGACCTTTGCCTTCAAAACAGCACCAATTCTCCTAGGTACACCTGGACACAATTTTTCTTGGTTGTTGGCAGATATGATGTTGCAAGCTTCTTTAAGAATTTGCCACAGTTCTTCTATCTATTTAGTCTCAATTGCTTCTGTCTCTAAATGTAATCTCAGACTGATACAATGTTCAGTCGTGGGCTCTGTGGGGGTCACGACATCTGTTGCAGGACTCCCTGTTCTTCTATTAATTTCTATTCTATTAGCAAAAGTAATGTTTAGGAGTCTAAAATGTATATTTTCTATTGACACTAAAGCTGAAGATATAAATAACCATCTTAAGACAAATACTTTAGTGAAACATCTTATGTGCTTTTGCACAGTACTGTATATATCAAGCTACAGAAGGATTTTGCATAGTTAAGCTATAGTCTTCCTCTGTTGGTCCAAGTTTACATTATATAATCCGTAATCAAATAATAAAGCCGTCAGCTGAGGCAGTGTAAAATATATGTTGCACCTCACCTCTATTTTTCAGAGCATGAGAACAACACAGAGGTCAACTGTGGTCTGATTAACGTGTATACATGCTGGACGATCCCGAGCCACAGTTGCTTTATCTGGGTCTGCCAGACAGACATTGCAAAAAGTGGACTGGTGTGATTTAAATAAATTTGAATAAGACAAATGATTGTTTGACTTTTAAGGTGCATGTCAGTGTGTTGATTGGTCCAAAATCTTGCTCCACATAACTGTATTTAAAACATAACATTTCTTCTGATTGGTTTGATTGCATTTAGTTCCGCAACGTTGTGGACAGATGCCTTACTTGGCACTGGCAACTTGTTACATTGTGCCTGTATAGGACAAGCTGTTATGCATTAGTTTGAATATGTCTGTCTGAGCTGACTGGACTATTTTCTAATTACACTAGCATATGTACACTTAGATACAAACACAGACTCGCAGACATAAATGTTCTTAGTCCCCTTTGATGTAATGCCAAGCTTGAATAGGATTATAGAAGATGTTTGAATCATTTGGAAATGCTCTTCACTGAATAACCTGCTTGTAGGGAAACTGTGGAGAAGCCAACCCCCTGTTTAGCTGTTAGGGGATTACAGTTTTCTCACAATCGCTTCACATTAGACACACTGTGTCTCGGGAAAAAAGTTTCTTAAAACAGGAGTTGATTTTAGAGGGGAAGATACTGTTGTACAGGAAGAATAAGAACGATATTTTTACATTTTCTTAAAAAGATTTTCACAGCCACAATGCTAGCTTGTGAGTAATTGCCAGGATGTTGCTCTCCCTGCTAAAAAAGACCAGTTTAACAAGCATACAATTCCTATGCTGGTCTATGCTGGTTTATGCTGATTGGTGCTGGTTTGGTGCTGGTCTAGTTGGTGGACCAGCAAAACCATGCTTTTCACTAGCAAAACATACCTGGTGAAGCTGGGTTTGAAGTGTTGTTAAGGTGTTCTGGCTGGTTGCTTTTAGGACTGGGTGATATGACAATATATATCGTGGCAACGATATAAAGTGTCAATTGATAGACATTTAGCTCTATCGTGTATATAACGAAATACAAAAATTCACACGCGGCTTGTGTGTATCTTTATATATACACGAATATATATTTACAATTATTTAATCATTATTAATTTAAATATTGTTATTTGAGGGTCTTTCACAGCTAATATTTATGTATGCGATTAATTGTGATTGATTTGTTTTATTAATTGGCATACCATGTAATTAATTTGATTACAAATTTTAATCGATTGACAGCCCTAAAATAGTGACATATATCATTATCCTGATATAAATGTATTCATATCGTGATATGAGACTTTATTTAGAGATTACCCACTCCTAGTTGCTAAGATGTTGCTATGCAATTGCTGTTCTGAGTGGTTTAGCACATTGCTCTGCATTTGCTAAGGTGTTCTGAGTTGTTTGCTAAGGTGCTGAAGTACTCTTGGTGGTTATGATGTTGCTAGGTAATTGCTAGGGTGTTCTGAATGCTTACTGACCCAAGTCAAAAGAGGACAACCTAAGTCTTCATTATATTCTAGCCTCTAGATATGGCCTGAATCCCTCCTTCAGGATACGTCTTTGGGTTTTACACCCATTTTATTGCCAGCCAGGAGTATATCATAAGTCTAATAATTTTGACGCCTCTTCTCATCAATCCGTATGATTTGAGGTATGATTTGAGGCATGTCTGTAGCACAAAGAGTGCTAGTCAATCTACTCGCCAAAGTTTAATAGGTAAGGTTATTGTTCAAATCCCTAATTCTAAATATTAACAATAGTAATAGTGATGTTTGCCTTAACAAGTACCATTAATGAAGCTACTAATGAAAAATGATTGTGAGAAGGAGAGAGTAAGTTGCTTAAACACATGTTGTTTAGGGCCTCTTGCTAAGCTTACATGGGAATGCTAACGTCACCGTCACCTCTTTTAGCTCCATGAATGAGGACACACTCACGGACAGCCGCACACTTATCATACAGTGGGTTATTTTCAATTGACAAGTTTCTAGGTTTGATCTTCAGAGCTGAGATGGTCCAAACTCTGTTACAGTAAACTGCTAACCATCTTTCACTCATGTGAGAGGCTCTGGAATCTGGCCAACAGCTGCTCTCTACAGACAAAGTCTTAAATCCAGTGTCCAAAGGGTCAGGGTATTGGTTCAGTCTTGTTTGAAGAGCATGGAAGCACAGGGAAAACTTGAAGTGGCAAAGAAGTGTTGGACAGAGCTTCCTGGGAAAGGTAAGGATGGTGGATGGTTGCTGCGATAGGGTTTGTGGTATGGAATGAGAATTCTTGATTTTCTTATTGACTAACTTTCAGACTGCTTTTGTGCATGTGTGAGTGTGCGTTTGTGTACAGCTTAGCAGTTAAAAATAGACCAGATAGCTTGCTGTCCTGTGACATTAGGCGTAAGGGGGAGGATGATGAGGTTTATTTACCTTTTGATTAACACTAGCAGTCAGAAGTTTGGACACACCTAAGCATTTTAAACATTTTAAAGTAGTAGTAAAGTCTTCAAAACAATGCAATAACACAAATGGAAGTATGGGAATCATTTTTTGACAATTTATATATATATTTTTTTCTTCTTTTTTTTAACAAATCAAATCTATCTTTAAAGTATCCACCCTTTGCCTAGATTACAGCTCTAAATCTGGGCATTCTCAACCAATTTCATGAGGTATCCACTTGGAATGCGTTCCCACGGATTCTGGGCACTCGCTTTCTCTTCACTATCTGGCCCAACTCACCCATACAAAAAATTGTTTGTAAATAAATTCATACAGAGGCATAATTCACATTTGTCTATAAAACTAATTTCAAGCATTTAAGAATATGCCTTTAGATCAAATGATTTTTAAGTTGATGAGAAACATAATTTCAGTCAAGTGTGTCCATACTTTTGACTGGTAGTATAGTTATCAGGTTTTTTAGCTTATAGAAGAGCAATGCTGTGCTTGAGAGAATGGTAGACTGCTATTTCTCAACCTATATCTGGGGGAAAAAAGTATCATATGGGGCCATATTTCTCAGAGATATCACACCAGTTTAAGTGCCCATTACTGAGAAAAAGGGCCCACATTAAGTGTAAACATCTGTGTGCCAACTTCACCCAAGAGGCTGACACATCAGAGAGATTTATCAGTGTGCAGTATGTGTTTGTGTGTGTGTGTGAATGTGTA
Organism: Xyrauchen texanus; assembly: GCF_025860055.1. Classification (NCBI taxonomy): domain Eukaryota; kingdom Metazoa; phylum Chordata; class Actinopteri; order Cypriniformes; family Catostomidae; genus Xyrauchen; species Xyrauchen texanus. The sequence goes on from NC_068316.1 coordinate 20,893,854, forward strand.
GCAGGGTAATTCCCTATGTAATTTTGCTGACACAGTAATATCTCTGCTGCACCACCACTAATGCTGATGGCACTAGAGTGTAAAAACACACACTCATTCACAAATGTTCTCATGCCTAAATGTGTGTACTGTATGTGGCTGCATTTACAACATACTGTCTGATTGTGAAGCAACGGGTAGGCCACAAGCACTAATGAGCAAAATTTTTTTTAGCATCTAAGAAATATTTTCTAAATTAAGCATTTTTTTCTCACTAATATTTTAATATGTGCATGGCTTATGGGTGGATGTTTCAGATGGGTTTATATGGGTAAACATATAATGCTTGCTCTGAAAGTTTTGTTAGAACATGTTTGGTTCATCTGGCTTTTGGAAACTTTAGATTGACGATACATCTGATAGTCTTGTTTTATTTATTAAATAAAATCTATCTTGTCCTGACAGCACATCATCTGAAAATAATCTGTCTGAAATTAGTTTTTATATTGTGTGTTTGTTTTGTGTATGTATGGACATGCATCTATGCAAGTGTTTGTAATATGTAAAATACAATATGTTCATATACTCACTGAGCACTTTATTAGGAACACTATGGTCCTAATAAAGGGCCTGATGTTGTCTTCTGCTGTTGTAGCCCATCTGCCTCAGGGTTCGACGTGTTGTGCATTCTGAGATGCTATTCTTGCTCACTATAATTGTACAGAGGGGTTATCTGATTTACCATAGCCTTTCTGTTAGCGCAAACCAGTCTGGCCATTCTCTGTTGACCTCTCTCATCAAAAAGCGTTTCCATCCACAGAACTGCAGATAACTGGATGTGTTTTGTTTTTTGGACCATTCTGAGTAAATTCTAGAGACTGTTGTGTGTGAAAATCCCAGGAGATCAGCAGTTACAGAAATACTCAAACCAGCCCATCTGACACCAACAATTATTCAATGGTCCAAATCACTGAGATCACATTTTTCCCCATACTGATGGTTGATGTGAACATTTACTGAAGCTCCTAACCCGTATCTGAATGATTTTATGCATTGCACTGCTGTCACACTATTGGCTGATTAGATAATTGCACTAATAAGTAGGTGTACAGGTAAACCTAATAAAGTGAACTATGAGTGTATACTACATGGCCAAAAGAATGTAGACACCCTAACACCACACCCATATATGCTTGGTCAACATTTCATTTTAAAACTATAGGCATTTAATTGCAAATCTTCCACATGGTGTCCACAAGTAAATATTCCCATAACACCTTTTCTCTAATCATCCCATTTTCTTGTCTTCTATTTGTGCAGAGCCTCTGAAGGGTAATCTAAAGGTGACCTCCACTGAAGACACTGAACATCTAAGCCGTAAACAGCAGGTCTCTGCTAACAGCCCCGGCAACCGCTGTGAGCCCAAATCCAGCCGTGCAGGGGTTTCACGCAGGCACACTGTGGGCGGGGCACGAAGCTCACGGGAGATCCTCGCAATGCAGCCCTCAGACATGGATAAAAAACGAGAGGCCTTCCTGGAGCATCTGAAGCAAAAGTACCCGCACCACGCCTCTGCCATAATGGGCCATCAGGAAAGGCTCAGAGAACAGGTAACGACCAGAGTCATTTCTGTCAGTTTGTTGTGCCACTCTCAATTACAATGAGAAATCAGTGAAATACAATTCCGGAATCTATCCACTGATATTTAATGAAAAATGTAGATATTGTAGGATCTGTTTGGAATTATGTGCTCCAAATATGGTACAGTTTTGTCAGCACTGGGCCAAATTCCACTCTATACCAGAGTCCTTCATTTGATCTAGATATTTTGGCCACCTATTCAATGCTTGCTATTGAAACTTTAAAGGGTTGTATAATGCCAACACCCAAAAATGAAACATTTTTCATAATTATGATTTACTTGACTTTCTTTCTTATGCGAAACACAAAAAGTCTCTTTAGTACAGTGACAGTTGATGGGGACTCACTTTAAAGATTCAAATTCACAATTCACAATCCAAGTCTTCTGAAGGCATTCAGTAGGTTTTGGGGAGAAACAACCAAAAATGTTGTACAATATGGGCTGTTTTTTTAACAAAACCTATCAGATGACTTCAGAAGACTTGAAATATGAAGCAAACGTCACATGGATTATTTGTATGATTATTTTGGGTTATTTTTTAAGCTTTAAATTGAGAAACAATTGCCATTCTATTCAAGATACAAAGTGGAATATGAATTAAAAATTCTCCTTTTGTGTTCTGCAAAAGAAAGTCAGTCACACGGGTTTGGAACAACATGAGGTTAAGTAAATGACAGCCTCAATTGGGTGAACTATTCACAAAATTAAGCTAAAAAAGTTACAGGGCGAAATTTAGGTTACAGTGGAAAAGGGCAATTAAAAAGAATATATAAATATGCAAATAAAATATAAACCATAAATACAGTGAAACAATGCAAACTGACATGAGCAAAATTAATATGGTTTATGCAGGGCCCGACTTATGCATGGGCTAACCTGGACTGCAGCCCAGAGTCCCGGGTTGTAGGGGGGGCACAAACAGTGTATGTGAGAGGTGTGATGGAAAGTGTGAGTGTGATTTTGCCTTGAGGGAAGATTGTTTTATCTGAAAGTCAGAGCAAGTGAATGGTGACCAAATTTTCAAGCTCTAAAAAGGCCATAAAGGCAACATAAAATGAATCCATGAGACTCCAGTAGTTTAATCCATGTCTTCTGAAGCAATACGATCTGTTTTGGGTGAGAACAGACAAAACATATTTTTTCTTGCCATTGATTTGATCACGATCATGATTTCACTACTTTCTAGTGCTTGACGCATGCGCAGAACGCTAGATGACGCTAGGAAGTGTATTCGAGCTTAAAATTATGATTGCCACCCTTTTTCTCCCCAATTTGCCATGCCGAATTCCCAATACTCACTTATTCCTTGTGGTGGCACAGTTACTCGCCTCAATCCAGGTAGCGGAGGATGAATCTCAGTTGTCTTTGCTTCCGAGGCAATCAGCCCACATCTTATCACGTGGCATGCTGAGCGTGTTATCATAGAGAATTAGCGCATGTGGAGGCTCACGCTATTCACTGTGACATAGAGTGACTACAGAATGCTGGGAGGAGAAATGTATTCCACTCACATAACTGCTTCTGTTTTCTCTGTGTTTATAGCTAGAGTCTGAAGTATCAGTGCTACATTCCTATGTTTCTCCCAGAAACACCTTTCATTTTTTTTTTCGAAATGGTTGCACAATATTTGATGGTGTAGGTAGGGCTCTAACAATGAGTCCAGCCCAGGGGCCTCCAGCCCCCTAAATCAAGCCCTGGCTAAATGGGTTACCAGGGAAATGTTTATGTGATCATTCAGTAAGTGGTCTCATTGCCTGCAGTTAGAAGCTGTTAGAAGGAGTTATATACAGTATATGCTATATAACACATAATTTAACATATACTGTATGACAATCTTATGGTAGTCATTGGATGCAAAAAGGACATAAAAGAAAGATACTTTTTTGTCTGCTTTCTCCAAAGACGCTTAGGAACGATGATCATGTGACGTGAATAGTTTCTGCAGTGTGTGACTTATCTATGTTATATGAAGCTATTCAGTGTGTGTGCATATGAGACTCAGGCAGTCTTGTCTTTATGCTGCACTGCACTTCATTCAGTTATGACCACAGGCCAACACATAATATTAACTCCATTTATTATACTGATAAATTATTTCATATTAAATGTGTCCAGTGAAATCTTTGTGTTCTCATATTTGCCTCATTACTGACCAAAACTGGGATTTTGGTGTACTTATAATGGTTGTAAATGTATTGTTTTTTAAGTTCGAACAGATGTAGGTTTGTTTTTATTTTCCCGCTTTGGTTGAAACAGTCAATTTGCAGCTTTTTTAACCTTAGGTGAAAACTGGAGTCGGTATCATCGATCATGCACGTGTTTCCTTTTGCTGTCAAGTCATGTCCGAAAATGTTCCATTTTCTGTTCGATCTCACACTCATATCAAAATGTCTAAAGGGAGAGTTCACACAAAAAGGAGAATTCTATGACTTTTTTTTTGTTCTTTTCTTCTTCTTTTTTTCACAGCAATACAAAAGGAAATGTTGGACAATATGTTAAATTGTGTTCCACAGAAGAAAGAGAATCATACTGGTTTGGAATGACATGAAGGTGAATAAATTATGCCATACATTTAATTTTCATTTGGATGAACTATTCCTTTAAAAATAAAATAGCACTGTTTAGGTTAGCACGTTTTTGGTAGAACTAATTTATGCCCTTTTATACTAAAGCGTTTTTATTGTTTATTCCAATCTGGAGAATTCATATGTACCTATACCTATGCTAATACTTTGGAAAAATCTCTTTGTGATATGAATTAAATTTATTCATATTACTTTCCTTAGTACAACTTGGTTTCAGGAAATACTGTCTTTCCCTCTTTCATTCTCGGTTTCCCTCCTTCTGCCCATACTCATCCACTCAGTGGGTCTGTGGAATGTTATTTGGATTGCCCCAGGGGGTATTAAAGAGAAAAGGAGGGGGCAGGGGCCCATCGCCACCCCACAGTGGGTGAGTGAAGGAGTGTTGAGTGTGTTTACTGTGGTTGAAAACAAAAGGCTCCTCACCTGCTCTAAAGACTTCAACAGTAGAACAATGGTGGTGATCGACAGCCTCTCAAGGAAGAGTGTTTAGGTGCAGAATACGAATGTTTGCGCGAGTTTGTAAGTGTGTAGGTTGGTATGCACACGGAAAGGGGAGAGAGAAACTGAGAGGAATTTTGATTGGTTTAGTGCCCAGTCAACCATAGACTTATCCAACCTATTTTCTTCGTACCTCATGTTTATGGTCAAGCTATCAGTCTCTATCTATTTCAAGCTTTTGTTTTTAAAATACTTCACATGTATATGGCCTATTATTGCAGTATAATAACACTAGTATTTTAATTTGTAAATGTGGACCTTGGATTTTGGAGAAACAAGAGCTGTATTAATCAGGGCATAGTGCGCTTGTTTGTCATATGAGAATCTCTGAAAGTTTTGTTTGACAGTGTGTCTTTACTTTGCAAGGAAGTACCATATTTCACACTGCTGACCAATGAGCCCCCTCCTTCACTCTGGGCTATATGCTAAGTTGACACAAGGAAATATCACCAAAAAGCCAGTTTATGCCCAGAATGGAAAGAAAATGCCATAAGTGAAACCCTAAGTGCAAGCAGGCTACAGTATGAATACAGAATGGTCAATCAATTCAATAATTTTGTGTTGGTAAACTCTATTTTGTCAGAGTGACTAATAATTAATGCATGATGTAAGGCTGCTGCATGAAACATAACTGCAGAAAGAATTTGATAGTTTTGCTACACAAGAAATGCAAAGATTTGCAGAAAATGAAATGCATTGTGCAATGCAATCTAAAGAGAGACAGCTGGCATTTCTAGTGATCCGCCAGGTATGTTGGGTGGAGACTAAGTTTAGTTTGGATTTGAAGTCACCATAGCAATTGTGATGTGAGTGCTGGCTTGACTCAGTTTTCAAGTAGGTGAGCGCGCGCTGCAGCTGGGGCACAGCTCGAGGACGAGAAGGGCTCGCTCATACTCTCACACACTCTCTTCCATTGTCCTGACTTCTCGGAATACAGACTACAAAGACATTCCTCCAAATCATGGAAATACTGAGACTGGGTTGAAACGGAGAACGATTGTTTTGAACGTGGCGATATTTGTCACGACTTTCTGCATAAGGTAATGTACAAATTCACTTTTAAACTTCACATTTGCAATTGTTTTCTGTCAACCTGCGCATTCGCATGTAAACTTGCTGATCGCGCGATCGTGTCGAGTCTTGCGCGAACTTGTGAGCTGAGCCCAAGCTGTAACGAGAGAAGACGCATGTTTGCTCGTGATGATTCTGTTGCGGAAAGCAACCCGATATGGCGTGTGACAGGGTTTATAAGATGTGGGAAAGAAGGACAACAATGGCAGGGGTCTGCGCTCTCTAACCAGGTGTGCTCAGGGGGAATTTAGAGTGGAAAGTGGGGGGCTGAGAAAGAACATGATCGTGCACTTTCTTTGTGGCTGCAAACGCGTGTTATACTCTAGTTTTACTCATTGAACAAGTGCTTGTTTAACTGTTTAAAACATAACTAAATTCCTGGCAACCGTAATGTGCAGGTATAGTGCATTAAAGACCATTTTACCATACGCAGTGGTAAAATCTAGTTTAAACAATCCATAGTGTCGAGTCAACAATCGGATTCTTGTAATGTGTGTCGTTTTACTTCCAGATGCGAAGCATAGCTGGCTGTCTTGGCAGTCACATGGGCGGCTGTTGGGTTTGTTATTGGCGTGTTAGGTGTACAGTAGGGCAGCTCATATATCTTATTGGGCAGCCACATAATGCTTATTTATGTTTGATTAAAAAAATTATATCAGACGAAGAATGTCTTTCAGTGTTATTCAGTTACAATGTGCCATCTGCATAACAACTAAATTAATATATATATGCTGAGATAAATAACTATGCCTTCATAAAAGTAACCATTTTAATAAGGGACAGTAATGAGATAAACAGATTGATGCATAATCTTGGGACACATTATATGCTATATATACAGTATATTAAAAGGTACAAATTGCTGTGCTTAGAAAGAACACATAGTTAAAGTTTTTGTCTGCTATTCATTGATAAAGTTGTTATTTACATGTCAATGATGGACACAAAAGGCTCCAGTTTTAATAGAATGACCCTGGAACAGTGTGTATTCATAAGCAGTCAAGGAAAACTTGAGAAATTATGATATAACATATCGAATAACATAAACCCAAGATGCTTATTGGAAGACCCGCTACACCGAAATATGTAAATTCTGTGGAATTGCTTGATTATATCTGAGAGTTGTTTACTAGATGAAGTGTGCTGTCTTGAGATTGAGCAAATGTCTGGCCCAGCTGAGTTCATTAGTTCAGTGGTTTGGCCCTGGAATTGGATACTTTTTTAATATGATGATCAATCATAAATTCACTGGACCACTAATTGTTTGGTAAAAATGCAGCTCATTGCAAATTTGCAGTTGGTCCATAACTTGATCATTTAAAACAAAATAAACTGTCATTATATATCAACAATATCTGCTTTCACTGTAAAAGTGAAAAAGAGAAATTTCTACATCATCTGACCACTAAAACATACTTTAATTGGTGTAACCTAATAATGCCATATTTATTCAGTCATAATATTCATTAATCATTTTGACTTAAAAAGAGTTACATTAGGTATTACCACATGAAGCACATTTTTATGTGACCCGACAAGACATTTTTTTACAGTGTACACATTAGGCCATCATTAGTGCTTCAAAGAAGCTGTCAGAATTTTCTTTTAAATGCAATGAGCCATGATACACTAAGGCTTCATCAGATTGTACATTTTAGACAGTCTGGCAGTGTTCCAATTTCTGTAGTTTTGGGTGGCACCTGTTCTTGCTCTCAGGCTGGTTGTTTTAAAGTGCAAGATTCCATTTTAAATGCTGTAGAAAGCTGTAGGTTGTACTCATCATTAAAATTTGGGTTGGTGTTTGAAACACTGTACTAATTATAGGCTACTGTATAATTATCACTGATTATTTTTAAATTGTGTGTCAAAAACCTTTGTGAATTTAAACTTTTCACAACTTTAGCACTGTTTTTCCACTGACACAGTTGACCACATGCACCATTATTCAGACCAGCATTTTTATCCTCATGCTCACCCCAGTTTATTTTTGTGATCCAACCCCAACCCCGTTGGCATTCAAACATTTCTCCATCATTGCCGTTGTCTACCGAGAACAGACAGGAGTGAATTGATACATTAAAATGTTCAGTTGTGGGTCATTACGGGGTCATGAGCTTACACTGTAGACGCCTTGAGTTCAAAGCGTGAGTTCAGTTTCAGTTTTGCATGTCTGGCTTCTTCATTCTCATGAATGGTCCAATTTCACAGGGCCATGCAAATACTGAGGCAGCTGCTCTGATGGGGATTTGATGCTCATTTAAGCATGACATGCACTGTTATGGTGGACAGAAGCTTTTGCCATTATGAAAAAATCAATGGACAAAGCAGAAACAAGGTGGCATCTTGAACACAAGTTAATTTCTAAAAGGTGGCACAAAGCACATTGAGGGGAAGTAAACAAATCACAGTTTAATTACAAAGCTCCATTAGTAAGCAGAAAACAATGCACATTAGAGAGCAGTTTGTATCTTATATTCTGCTTCTAGACCATAACATTGGAACAAAGGTAGCAGCACTCTTTGTTATGGTGGTCAAATGTACCACCATCTTTGGCTGTTGCGTTGCGTTTCACACAGTTTTTTGAGCATCTCGAGCCATGAGAGTTGTGTATTTATGACGCTGTGTCTAGTTAAAAATATTTTTTAGCTGTTTTTGATTGCAAGAATATGTCTTAAATGAAAACCCACCTGTGAAATGCACCAGCCTAATTACAGTTCAGAGAGATTTCTTAAACTCATGAGACCCAAGCAAGACTGCTGTGTTCATTTTCCATTTCCATTTTTGATTTGTAATTAGTAGCACCTTATAAACATGCAAAACAAACACACAAACATTTCAAGAGCAAATCGTTTTCCTAAAAATTATGTCCACATATATGTTTTGAAATCTTTAATAATGCCAAGCTACAGGAAGTCAGATTTTTTTTTAATCAAATTGTTTATTATGTTTCCAGGAGTGTTGGTTATTCATGTTTTTGAGACATTACAGCTGATCTTCTATAAAGCTACTTTGGCACAATTTTTTTTTTATCAAATGTTTTTTTTTACTTTGGCAACAAAATCACATGTTCTCTCTTTGCAATGTCAAACAAACAAGTGATAGCCAGTGCTGATGCATTTTTCCAATTAGAAATTTGCCTTATTCATTTTGATACAAATAATGGCCAGCATCGTCCAGTCACTGCCAACCATGTTAAAATAAACATTGAGTGGACCAAACATCATCTGCAGCCCGAAACTGAACTTTTGGTTGGATTTTAGGAGTGAATGCACTTGACTTCATAGGAAAGCTATAGGATGCTCCCTTTTTAGTGAATGACTTAACCTCCAGTGTGCTGTCTGCACTGGTCTCAGAACAGTTGAAAATGCACCGTATTTTCATCCTAACTCCATATAAAGCCTCTGAAAGCATTTTTTATTCTCAATGTGAAAAATGCTCAGTAAATATAGGATTTCTAATGAAAACTTTGTGCTATTGTCCACTATAGTGTACATTGTGTTTAGCAGTGTGGTATTTTGTGATAATGTGCATGAATCTAAAGACTAATCTTTTGACGACTCAAACAGGTTTCAGTGTAATAATTTAAGTAGGTTTATTACCAGATGTTGTTTAGTTGGCATTTCTCCCAAAGATAAACCATGTTGTTTTTTCACATGACTCTGTGGTCAAGCGTTTAACCCTTTACTGACACCCCAGAGTATTCTGAATTGAGATCAGTCAGTTTAAATAAATGTAAATTATGCATTGCCTATAGCGAAGCCAAAACACAAGTCCACGCATGTGTACATGGGGTCGCACTAATTAGTCAACTTGTCATTCAGGCAATTCAACGACTAGTCAAGTGTAAAAACATGTACTTTTACACATCTCTAGTAAAAATATGAATCAGTTTCAGAACATTTACTTTACAGAATTAAGAGTGTTTGAATTGGTAAATCCAGAGAACAAATCTGTCTGTGTGTGATTTTTCAGGAGTGTTTTGTCTCCGTATTAGACAGGTTTAAATGTGATCTTTCAGCATACAGCTGAGTGTAGTGACTCATTCTGTTATTTGTTATCTCTTCTTTCCTTATTCAGTCCTTTGTCATTCCACTCACCCTCACCTCCCTCATTACCTTGATCTCTCTTCCTCCCCTTCTCGGATCCTGAACTCTGAAAGATATAATTTCTCTTTTCTTCCTGTGTGTTTTTGAGTTATTGTATGTATCTGTGTGTTTTGTGAGTGGCCAGTTTCCTGTCCTATAATGATAGGGCTCAGTCTTTGACTGTCCACTCTGAGGGTTGAGGTTGACCTCTGCCATTCTTCATAGATCACCAGACTAAAGACCAAGATGTTCCGGTGATCCCAGCTTTACCACAAATCTTTACCATTCAGTTAGACTTGGCAACCATTACACAATCCAGGACAGCCAGAAATGTTGGAGTAGTGGACCACAAAGACCGCAAAGACAGTCCGATCATGGTGATTTGCACTCTACAACATTAGGAAGATCAGACCTTTCCTGTATTTTTTTAGTGCTTCAGTGCCACAGTATTAGCTTTTTTGCAGAATGAGGATTTCTCACTGTTGTGCTTACAACACACACTCAAAATTAGAGGGAGTTAATGATGTGTCAGCACATTCCTTCTTTTTCCATTCAGACTCTCCCTCCCTCTCTGTCTGTCCCTCTTTTTCTGATACAGTTTTGATACTCTGTTATTTCAAATCACCAAGGTTAACAGAAATAGTGAGAAAATAAACCTTTTCTTCTTTTCCAGACAGATAGATAGATCATACTGATGATCATATTATTTAATACTTATTGAATAAATATTATATAGTATTTTTAAAAGTGTTAAAATCATTATTTCCACAACTCACCAATCATTCATCTATCTAATGACAAGTGCCTGTTGTTGTCTGTATACAAAATGTGTGTGAATGTATTTTTTAAAAGGGGTGGAGCTAATGACTCCAATGACTAGACTCTTAACGAGGGAGTGGTAAATGGTGGTGACCTTTACGGTTTGATTGACTGAGGGAAAGAATAGAAGTTTAACCCTTCAGACAGGGATGTCATGTGTGGAGACAGTTTGGAGTCACAGGGGTTAAAACCCTTAAGAGTGTTTAATTCAGATACAATCAATAGGTTACACTATTAAAGCCCTCATTTAATCTCTATCTCTCATCTTATCTAATCAGAAACTTCTCTCTCTCTCTCTCTCTCTCTCGTATATATATATATATATATATATATGCAGTATAGTTGCAGACATGGTCAAATGTGTTGTTAAGAGTATTACAGTCTTATTGACCGCTGAATGCATGATAAAATTAGCTCTTTATGGTAATAAACTAAAGTGGGGATTTGCATATGTTGACCTTTGTGAATTCACACCTTTTATTTATTTGTGGGAAATCACAAAACGGTTTACATTTGAATAACCAAGAATGTACTACTAACCAGAAAAGTGTGTTCTGCTATAGTCTGGAGAATGGGGCAATCATGTTAGTTTAGTAATCAGTTGGTAAAGTGTAATGTGTGATATATATGATGTTGCCAAGTGGATGTCAATACCAAGCACTAGTGAGATTCATGTTGTTGTGAGACAGAAAAATTAGAAGAACTTTTGCACCATCTTCGACATACACACTAACACCAGAGCAAGAAATTCCTCTGAATATTATTAAAGATGAACCTGAGAGTCAGCTAACATGTTCAAACCTGTGTGTGTGTGTGTGATATTTTTCTGCCAAAGTGTCAGTGCTTATGTGATGGATGGTTCAAATGTTTATCAACACACACACCCCTCTCTGCTGAACATCTGGGTCCCACTTTTGCGTGCGTGGAATAGACCGGTGTGGTGAAAGCCTGTCACAAGACTTTGAGAGTGGAAAGAACAGAGAGTCACCATCTGGTTCTGTTTGGCCCAAACAAACTCAAACCTCACCCTCACATTTTCCTGTGCTGCCCTATCCCATCATTACTGCATGCTGCAAAGAGAGAAAGGGAGAGCCTTGGGAGACGGGAAATAGGAAAACGGCCTTATAGCTTTCACCAGACATAACAAAGGCCAGCACACAGTTGGGACAACTTTTCCAGATTCTCTTGCTTCCAAAGAATTGACACAGTATCTGCAGTTCTGTTGTGTACATGTTTTTACTGATGAGAGAGAGAGAGTGCATAGAGTGAACTGTGGGTCAGCTATTTCATTACTGATAGTGATAAGATGTGTTATATGTGTTATAAAAGAGCATCCACATTAGATGGGCTGTTTAGCATAACAAAAATTATAGCGTATACACTGTATACAGTAATGTGCAAAAGTGTTGCATAGTGACAAATAATGTAAAAAATAATGCCATAAATAGTTTTCATTTATCAATTAACATAATGCAAAGAATAGTAAACATTAAAAAAGCTACATCTACAGTCAGGTCCATAAATATTGGGACATCGACACAATTCTAATCTTTTTGGCTCTGTACACCACCACAATGGATTTGAAATGAAATGAACAAGATGTGCTTTAACTGCAGACTTTCAGCTTTAATTTGAGGGTATTTACATCCAAATCAGGTGAACGGTGTAGGAATTACAACAGTTTGTATATGTGCCTCCCACTTTTTAAGGGACCAAAAGTAATGGGACAATTGGCTGCTCAGCTGTTCCATGGCCAGGTGTGTGTTAATCCCTCATTATCCCATTTACAAGGAGCAGATAAAAGGTCCAGCGTGCTATTCAAGTGTATCAAGTGTGCTATTTGCATTTGTAATCTGTTGCTGTCAACTCTCAATATGAGATCCAAAGAGCTGTCACTATCAGTGAATCAAGCCATCATTAGGCTGAAAAATCAAAACAAACCCATCAGAGAGATAGCAAAAACATTAGGGGTGGCCAAATCAACTGTTTTGAACATTCTTAAAAAGAAAGAACACACCGGTCAGCTCAGCAACACCAAAAGACCCGGAAAACAACTGTGGTGGATGACCGAAGAATTCTTTCCCTGGTGAAGAAAACACCCTTCACAACAGTTGGCCAGATCAAGAACACTCTCCAGGAGGTAGGTGTATGTGTGTCAAAGTCAACAATCAAGAGAAGACTTCACCAGAGGGAATACAGAGGGTTCACCACAAGATGGAAACCATTGGTGAGCCTCAAAAACAGGAAGGCCAGATTAGAATTTGCCAAACAACATCTAAAAAAGCCTTCACAGTTCTGGAACAACATCCTATGGACAGATGAGACAAAGATCAACTTGTACCAGAGTGATGGGAAGAGAAGAGTGGAGAAGGAAAGGAACTGCTCATGATCCAAAGCATACCACCTCATCAGTGAAGCATGGTGGTGGTAGTGTCATGCCTCCGCTTCTGAGACCGTCAATCTGTGCATCTTATCACGTGGCTTGTTGTGCATGACACCGCGAAGACTCACAGCATGTGGAGGATCGTGCTACTCTCCGCTATCCAAGCACAACTTATCAAGTGCCCCATTGAGAGCGAGAACCACTAAACGCAGCCACGAGGAGGTTACCCCATGTGACTTTACCCTCCCTAGCAACTGGGCCAATTTTGTCACTTTGGAGTCCTGGCTGGAGTCACTCAGCACACCCTGGATTCGAACTTGTGACTCCAGTGGTGGTAGTCACCGTCAATTCTCACTGAGGTGCCCAGGCCCTCACTTCAGGAGACTTGGAATATATTGCATTAGTTGTATTTATTATTTTTACTGTGGTTTATTGTGTTTTAGTTTTTTTTTTCCTTTTATGAGCTTGACAGAACTATTCACTTACATTAGTAAATAAACCCTATGAAGACTTTTGTGTTCTACAGAAGAAAGTCAAAGGGGAGCAATATTAGGGTGAAAAAATAAAGACTTTAACTTAAATATTTGGGTGAAATAATCTTTTAAAACTCAGTACAGCCTTTCTCAGCTGTTTTATAAAAAACAATTTTGTTTAACCATGGACTGGGAAAAGTTGACTCAGTGTTGAGGCTGATGCTGTTATCAGTTTTTATTGCCTTTCTTTCTTGTCTCTGACAGTAAAGCTTTATTGGCTTGACTATAAAGGCACAATATTGCCAAAGCAATTTTCAGGTACATACATGGTATAGTATTCTTTATCACTATGTGTATCTCTTGCATCCTTGCCAACACACACAACTTTTTTGGGACTTTCCATTGATATCTATTGTTTCAGTCCCGAGCTAGTGGTATTTTCTGTCCCTAACCTCTAAACCTAATGCTTTGAAAGAAACTCAGTTACTCAGGCTTTACTATCCTTGTTGGGACTTTCAAACATCTCTGTCTGAAGACAGAACATATCAGATAAGAATCTTTATATTTTATAAGCCATGATTCCTCTTTTGCAGATAAATGAGTTATCATGTTAAACTTGGATATTCACTGCTAATATGTTCTCCCAAGATAATGTTCATTTGTTGACACAGAATTCTGTCTGATTAAAACCGTTTCCAGATCAGTAGTTTATGCAGAGCTTTGTTTATTATCTTACTGTATTCAGGTTAAGAGACAGTCTAATCATGGCATCATGATGTCTACAGGCGGAACACACATAGATAATATTTATAGATCTTCTAACAGATGCAAGCTAGATTATGGTGGCAGTGGTGTTGTGCATATGTGTAAGGTTATGTGTGTTTGAAAGCTAGCAGAAAAGCATGCATGAATACTGCACATACGTCAAAAATCAACTGGGAATAGCTGGCTGACACCATCAGATCCAGGCACCTTTGACTTACTAATGTACTATGATTTGGAAGGCACTAAACCTAATCTCATATTCTATGCAAATTGAGATTTAGCTTCACAGTTGTTTGCTGTTTCATTTATCACATGGAGAAATATACACAAGTCCTTGAATGGCTAAAAACTTTATGAAATAGTTGGTAATGTTTTTAGTATTTTAAGCTACATTTTTGTGTTTTTGGTACTTCTTTGTTTTGCTATATTAGTTAAGATTTGTGACACTGCTAAAACTCTTGATGAACCTGTGTCTAATTATAGAAGATGTCTGAACATACAAGCTAACCTGTGGTGACACTCACACACAAACACACCCTTTAGCTTTTATTGTCATGATGCTGTTGACAGCTCCTGTCTTGTGTGTCCACTGAATACTATTTCGTTAGAGATTATGGATATAATTTCCCACCTCCAGATCTCAAAAGAACCCCAGGACAATTTACTGTGGTCTGGAAAGTTCTGATCGTTTTTTTTTTGTTGTTTGAATGAAACTCCCTTTTGATGCATCATATCAAACATCTAAATTACAGGAAACTGCTGGGGTGTGGGTGTTTCAGTGCTCTTTTATGTTATTTGACTTTTCATGATACATCAATTTAAATATCAAAAGGGCCTTATATTAAATGTCATGATTCATTCAGGGTTTTTTTGTTTGTTTTTTGACTGAAACTGATTCCTTTTGCCACCTGTGTTTAATGGATTCCCTAAAAAAGGAAAATTCTGTCATCATTAATTGGCCCTCATGTTGTTCTTAACTCTTACGACTTTCTTCAGTGGAGCACAAAAAGAGAGATGTTGATTGTGCTGCCCACTCTTTTCCACATAATGAAAGTAAATGGGGACTCAGGCTGTCAATTTAAAAAAATAAAATAAATAGGAACATCCTAAAAGTCATCCAATTATTTTGAAGAAAAATGCAAATTATCTCCGACCATCTCAGGAGGTGCTGTGAGTTTAGTTTACTTTATTTCCACAGAGCAGTTTGCACTTACACATTGTGAACGCAACTCTGCAGGTTCACTAATATACTGTATATATCTTTGTATTAAAGCAACAAAGACGAAAGTTATTACATCATAAAAAAAGACCAAGTTTACCTCGAACCTAAAATTGAGTTCTAATTTCTTTTCTTTTGGCAGCATTACCTGTATTAACAAAACAAACACAAATTCGATAAGAACACACATTTGGCAGCATTATTTTGGGAACACAAGGGAATTTATTAGGCTTACACCTAATATGAAAACCGATGTTTTCTATTTGTTTAAGCAAAGACTAATTGAGGTAACAAACTGTTGTAGCCATTTTATGAAGGTAGAATTAATGTGGGTTGTGTTGAAATTTCTAGAGGGAATGGCTTATTTATATTTAAATTATTATCCTTATTATTATTATCTTTACATTTAAAATTGTCTTTAATACTTAATTTTTAGGCTATTAGTAATTTCCCACCTGTTGTCGTAGATGGATACTTGAGGGATGGCATATTTTGAAGATTTTTAGATTACTTAGTTATTTTAATAGCTTTTTTTTTTTTGTTTAGTTAAAAGTGCGATTTATATTTAGAAATGTCTTTTTTTTTATAAAATTACGTTAAAATATTGTTAAATTATTGTCCAACACTAAAGGAATAAAGGATTTATGACTCATTAATATGTGTCTGTATGCATTTGTGCTCAATTTCTTAGTGTATGACCCCTGACACCATATTTACCCCTCTTGCGTAATGTGTGCTTGGCAGTAGTCTGGACTGTCACACATACTTTCTGCACCTCCCTTTCACACACTTTCTTTCACACACACTTTGTGTGGGAGTTTAAAAATGTTTACAGTAAAAGTGTTCATTATCTGTTGGGTTTGTGGGTATTTCCTTCAGGCCTGTGTGGGATATTGCTGAATTCCTCATTCTCTGTTCTATAATGCAAACCTTTTATAATTCATCATGTTTTATTTTCTGCTTCATAACACTACCTCTCTCTATCTGTATATCATTATTTCTGTCTTTAACAGTTATTTCAAGGGATGTTGTCCACTCTACACTCTGAGATAGATATTCAAAGATATCTACTGAAGATCCAGACCCTTGGTTCAGGCCTAGTCAGTACCAGAACAAATAAGAGTGTGTGTGGTGCATGTATGTGTTTAACAATGCCATGAAATAACTAACATGGAAAAAATGGTCTTTGATTGATTGGAAATGAATAAACTAGCTATATTTATCCAAGTCAAATATGCAGATCAAGGATGGTCTGCTATGGCGACCCTTAACGGGAGCAGTCGAAAGAAGAAAAAGAAGATACTAGCTATATTTATAGGCAGGCAGATCCATACTGACTTTGTGCTCTGATCTATAAATTCTGTGTTCGGTTTGAATATGTTAATGTATTTTTGGTTTATGTATTGAGTCTGAGGTTGTGTTAAGTTTTGCATGGCCCAATGCTTTGATGGTCACAGCTGACCGTGTCTGTTGCTTTAATTATTCTTTATGCAAAGTGTGTTTAAGGAAATGTTAATGTATGCAGACAAATTATGCTTTGTTCTAAATGAGTGGTTCTGAGTTACAGTAACAAGTAATATGTGTATGTGAGGCAAACCCTGCTGTTACATGTTTCAGCTGGTTTTACATGGTTTCTAGGTGGTCATTTATTGTTATTTAGTTTAAGAAGGTTGATGGACTGAGATGGACTACCTTGAGCAGCAAGCAAGTGTGGCTGAGGTAGACTTGGTAGACCATCATGGTCAAGCTGAACCACCAGCTACAAACCAGCTAACATATTCCAAAAATAAGCCTGACCACCTTAAGCTGGTATTACCTGAGTTTTGTCAGCATGTTATTTCCACTTTCGAAGAATGTGTGCTTTCGCAAATGGCAGAAAATGCTTTGGCTTTCATGAATTACATTATCAATTTGTTCCCAAATTCAGTATTATCTAAAACTCCCTCTTTTTTTTCTTTCTCCAGAACCAGAGCTCTAAGCAGAGTTCTACGTGCTCGAGTCCAGTGTCTGTGGATCAGGTGGAGCACGGCTCCCTGGTCTCTCTGGATGCTCTGGAGGTCATGTCTGAATGTGACTCGCCCGTCGCTTTCACCAGAGGCTCCCGGTCCCGAGCCAGTCTGCCTGTGGTTCGCTCCACTAACCAGACCAAGGATCGCTCACTAGGTGTATATACACACAACACAAGTACAGTAGATTACCTGCAAGTACACACACCTTCTGATCTGATTTTATTTTTATTGTAATGAGCTCAGTATTGTTGATACTGTTATGGAAGGTGAAAACAACTGAGGGGGACCCCCTGAAATTCAATTAGCGTTTTTATACAAACACAGCCTTGACACAGAGGAATAATATATTTATATGTTTATTTTGTTATAGCCTATATAATTCTTTGGTGGATCTCATTTAGAGTGTTGGACACTCACATGGAATCTTCACACTTATGCACACTGCACACTAACACTTCACATTTTCTGCACTTGTTGTGGGGGAAAGTATGGGGGAAAAGGCTGCTATGATTTACTCACCCTCATATTGTTAAAAAACCTTTATGGCATTCTTTTTTGAAACACCAAAGGAGATTTTTTTACAATGAAAGTAAATGGGGATTAACACCAAAAATGACAAAGCACCAGAAAAGTACCAGAAAAATATAGGGCTTTCAAACCATAAAAGTAGTAAGTCCCGGGATGCTCATTTCGTTGAGTTTCAAAAAAATACATAAATATGGAATTTACATAAACTCGAATAAACATCTACTATGATGAACATGTTTTAAATTTCTGGATTCAGAGTAATTTTTTAAAGTCTATATTCAAAAATGTACAAGTGGTGTAATCGTCTTGAGACAGGAAAAAAATATCTTAAAAGCTGAGCTTCTTGAAAAAAGAAATGTTGGCACAAGTAGTTTTTATTAGTATTATTTCTAAAATAGAATAAGCAGGGAAAGAAATTTGTTTTAAAGTATTAATATAAAAAAATCCTTTTGTCTACTAAATCAAAGTCAGGTGGTGTAACCAGCAACAGATTTATCAGATAATCATCTGTCTCTTTTTAGAATGAATACTTTCTATGGGATCCTATACAATATAATATTCCAGCAACTCTGGTTTATTGGTTGCAAATGAGATTTGTCAGTACAAAAAAAGGAATTTATATATTTTTTTACCAAAATTATTTAAGACAATGTTGCAAAAATGATTACACCCCAATTAAGGTTTTAGGAATGATATAAATGATCAAAAACGATAAAATGATAATTAACGTGAATTCAACAACAGATGAGTCTAGTCAATCATCACACAGGTGTCTGCCAGATAATTGACAAATAAGGGTGGTATTTAACTTGTTAAATCCTCTCCTATTTAATACTGACAATAATGATGCCACATGGAAGAGAAATGTCACAAGACTTGAGAATGAAAGTCATTTCTTTACAAAAAAGGTCAGGGCTACAAGAATATTAGTAAAGCATTGCTAATCAGTCGGGATACAGTAGCGAAAGTTATTTAAAAATTAAAAAAGGATGGACATGTGTCAAGCTCTCTGAGACGTCCAGGCCATCCAAGGAAGATAACACCTTGAGATGAGCGTTTTGTGCTATGAATAGTTGAAGAAAATCACCATGCAAGTTCATCACAGTTAGCTAATGATGTAGAAATTCAAACTGGGGTGACTGTTTCACGTGATGCAATACGACGTACGCTGCAGAGGAGTGGCACGCAAGGGTGTTGTCCATGAAGGAAGCCACTGCTGAAGCCCATGCACAAAAAAGCCCATTAAGCATTTGCAAGGGCCCATGTTGTAGAATATTGTGACTCCATACTTTGGTCTGATAAGAAAAGGTAAATCTTTTTGGAACTGATGGCATCCAAACTGTATGGCATCTCAAGGGTGAAGAGTACAATGAAAAATGCATGCTACCCACAGTAAAACATGGAGGTGGCAGTGTCCTTTTGTGGGGTTGTATGAGTGGTTTAGGTGTCAGGAAATTGTACTTCACTGATGGCATCATGAATTCAGAGATGTACTGCAAAATACTGAAAGAGAAGATGCTACCATCTCTCCACGCCTAGGTCGCTGAGCACTCTTTCAACATGATAATGACCCAAAGCATACATCCAAGGCCACTGCTGTATTTCTGAGGAAGAACTGAGTAAATGTGATTCAGTGTCCAAGCATGTCACCCGACCTCAACCCAATAGAACATCTGTGGGGAGTTCTGGAAAGACAGGTCGAGCATCATTCTCCATCCAGCATCCAGGCTCTGAAAGAGCTCATTCTCCAAGAATGGAGAAAAATAGAGGAAGCAGTATGTTACCAACTTGTTCACGCTATGCCTAGAAGAGATGATGTTGTTCTGAAAAATCATGGAGGCCATTCAAAATATTAGATTTGGTGGAATTTGTCGTAGGGTGTATTCATTTTTGCAAAACCTCTTTTGAATGAAATGTATTTTCTTATCCTAAAGGTGTTGGTGACCAGCCTTTTATGTTCAGAATAAAATAAAGGTTTAATAAAACATCTTTGTCAAAATTCCGCTAATTGTTCTGGTGTTCACTGAGAATTGCTTAAAAATCGTAATTTTCGAAGGGGGTGTACTCATTAATGCTGACTGAGTACTATATATATACTGTATATATATATATATGTTTCTGTAGAAAATGCAAAAAAAATAAATAAATGCTTAAAACCATTATGGATATGAAAATGTAAATTTTTTACAAAGTTAACATGTTTTAAAATAAACTTTTAATGATTTCTCATTTTTATCACCTTGGACAACCATTTTATCACCTTATTTGTCAGTGACCCACATACCACTTGTGTGCTCTATTCCAAGTTTTCTGAAGCCATGCTTTAGCTTTGTATGTAAAATAAATAAATTTAAATCGTTATTCATTGAAAATCTTTCCCCTCCACCACACCTTTCACAAAATTATTGAACTGTCTTTAAATTTATGTACCAAAAAAGATGTGTAAAAAGGAGCAGAGAGCGCTACATTAATTGATAAGTGAAAGACATAATCCAAAATGAAAAATTCTATTTTAATAAGGAAAAACAAACTTGCAAGAATTGTGGCATATGTATAATTCTATGAAAGACTGGTGTTCAAATTCGGCTGTAACTGTGGTGATTTCTGAGGAATTCTGCGGGTCTTCAAATGAACAATTTTGCATTACTGCCTGTAACACACTTCGTTCGGCAATGGAGGAGTCAGGAGACAGCGAAGCAGGTTTGAGGTCAGTTTAATTCCTATTCTTACACAAACGATGGTAACCGTCAATAATTCAGAGTAACGCATCAACAATGTCAGCTTTCAGGGTTCTCTCTCTCTCCCTCTCTGGGCACTCGGCGTTTCTTTTATGTCTCGCTCCGCATCACTATAACAAGACACCGGTGTTAGGGTTAATTACAAACCAGGTGACAAGCCTTACCGCCCTCTCTCTCTCCCCCGCAGACCGACACATGACCACGTCCCCACGCCACACTGCCATATTTATTTATCGTCTGCTGCTAGTCTAAATGATTTAGGTGCAGACTACACTAGTTTTTGTGTCTGAAGAAGTGCATAGGTTTGCTTAAGTTTGCCTGTCTGTCAACGTCATAAGAGCGAATTCAAAATGAAATGCTTCATGTAATGGAAATATATGAGGCTCCGCAGCTGAAAGCCATTGTCTCATAGGTATACAGTATATTACAGCAGAGGCAAATGGTTGTGGGTACACAATCATACAAATACACAAGTATGGAAATATCTCTAAATCTCTTTTGCTATATACTACCTAGGTCTGGATAGAAAGACACACAGGCCTTGAAATGAGAGCCGTCTCTGGCTGTTTGACTCTGATTGGTTGTTTTAAACAAGCACCAGCTGGTAATATGGGGTATAAAGAGCGAGAGTCACTCAGACCATTTCCTTGAAAGTCTTTTGAAAAGAAGGAGACTGTAGAAGTGCCTGCAGAAAAAACTGAATTGATTTAATAAAGAATAAGCAGAAGGAATGCAAAGAATCAGAGGTCCTTACATTATTGCTCATTTGTGAAATTCAGCGTGGACCCACTGCTTGCTGTAAGTCTCAGTCTTCTCTGTCTGTGGTCTGGAGTTTCGATCTTAATATGTTGAGAGATCTCTGCTGAGGTTTACATTAGACCTACTTTTGAATAATTAAAAATGCGTCTTCTCTTTGGGCAACAAGACAGTGGGGCTATGTCATCAGAAAAGAAGAAAAAATATTTTTCCACTGTAAAAAATTTGAATCGAGATTATTGAGATCTCTTGCATGTTAGACATGAGCTTTTGTTGTACAATCTGAAGAAAAAAGTAAAAAAATAAAAAAAGGTAAAAGGATTCAGATATGTACAGTGAGAGAGAGAGAGAGCTGTCATGTATTTCTGTGTTTGGCTTCTGTTGGCTTCTAGCTGGCAGTCTCTCAGAGGAGTTTAACCACTGGAGACTTGCTGGCTGGTTTTTAAGACGTCTTGTGCCTGTTTACAAGTACAGCACATTCTCATATTCTTACTCCCTTAGGGTTTGATCCAATTAAGCCTCTGGGAATTTGGTGGAGTAGGTTTGTGGGTTATCTCTACTGTTTTCTGTTTTTAATATCTGCTTTTATTTAATTTGTTTAGATATATCTTTTAATCTTTAAGTTTTATTTTTTAAACTAACTAAATTTATTTGAATTCCATAGTTTTTAAAGGAGAAGTGTGTAATTTGTGTCACTCGGGGCATCAAAATAAATTGCAAAAACTATGACCGGTTTTCCAAAAGGTTTCCCGAACCTCACTCCCCTGTCATCTATTCTTCTCCAAACAGGTAGTCCCGCTCCCAACTCATGCATTTGTTTGAGCAAAAGTTGACATGTCGGACAATCAAATAAAAAGAGCAATGTTTGAATTGTGCTACAGTGTTTACATTCCACAGGAAGTCAACTCTTGAGGAAGTTATCAAGAAAATGTATTGCACACTTCAGATCATCAGCATGTACAGTATGACAGCATTCAGTTCCAAAACAAAAACTCAAGGGAGAAGTGTAATGAAGTGTAATGTAAAGAAATGTGCCTGCTGAAAGTGTATGAAAGTATATTAATGATAAATGTCTTTGAAACAAAAAAGCAGAATGTCAAATTAGTTTACTTTAATTGTCCATGGCAGCTGGCCAGGTCCTCTCCCTGTTGCTCCCGAAGCCTAGTAGCAGAGAGTGAAGATTGTGCTTCTACTGTTTTTCCTGAATGCCAGGAAATGAGGAATGCGAAGGTTGAATTTCCAACCTAATTTTAACCATTTAAATTTTAGAGGCAAATTTGTAAGGCGAAATATAATGGACAGAATATTACCTGTTGAATAATAAAGATGTATAAATATAAAAAAATACAGAATATTTTGAACTGAACTTTGGAAGGTGAATATTTATTATTTAATTTTTAATGACGTTTTCAATTGAAATATTCACGGCTTTAATATACCAATATACCCTATAACCAAATGAAATTGCATGCCCAAAAAAAATGCAAGCACTGTTAATGCAATTTGTTTATTTTTTCAATTCAGCGTTGTTATTTTTTTTATTTATTTTTTATTTTTCAAAGTCATTTATCATTAAAATACTTCTATAATAGTGTAATTTATTTTCACAAGCTGTATGTGTTATTTTAGCATCTTCTTTACCAAAGAAATTATGCAAATGAGTTATTCCACCAATGTGATCCATGCACATGAATGGGCTCAAATAGTGCATTTGACTACACCACACATCTGGATATATGCTAGGTTATGATGACCTTCTCCATCTTTTGATCATCATTTGATGAATTGCAGGAATGATCTATAGAAAAAGCACAGAAACATCTCTGTTAAATTAAATTCCGTTTACCATCTGCTCTTTGTGCAATTTGGCACAATCTTTGATAAGCCAAAGTGCAGATAGCTCCTGGTTAAACTGGATTGCAATTGGTTGCGCTGGAAAAAGTTTTGTGAATTTAGTGGTTTCCCCTGTTGTGTTGATCCCTTGTAGAGCATCAAGGCAGATGATTCTTACAAGCGGTGTATAGAAACTGGTACACAGTTTAATTATGTATCTCTCACACTTTTCCCTCTCTGTTTTTCAGGTGTGTTGTATCTGCAGTATGGAGATGACACAAAGCAGATCCGAATGCCTAATGAAATAACGAGTGCAGATACAGTCAGAGCTCTGTTCGTTAGTGCCTTCCCTCATCAGCTCAACATGAAGATGCTGGAATCACCCAGCACCGCCATCTATGTCAAAGATGAGACGAGGAATGTGTACTATGAACTCAATGATGTCAGGTGAGAAATTGTTAGTTACAGCCTCCTTAAAACGCATTTTAAAACTTTTTTGTCCCTGAGGTCCACTTATAATGTTAGTAGTGTTTTAAAAGTTTCGCTTTTAAAATTTTAATTGGCATGGCATCTTAAAAATGTTTCACTAGTTGTTCGAGACCACAGTGAGATGATGCATTGTTCAAAAGATGTCCATCTAGCACGAAAAACAGATGAACGGACGCAATCACATGTTCTTTGTGAACAGCCCCTCTTTATTTTTATCTCTCGTCACTACTTGGCGACATTGATTGAGCAAAGAAAGTGTTTAAGTAGGTATTGATGTGTTGCTGTAGAAGTTCTGAACAAGTAATTTTTGCAGCTTGGATTCAAAATGTGCTCTTTTTCCAATGGGGAGACATTTTCGAGTTCTCAAATATTAATGTCTCATTTCATGACCCCTTTAAAGTTTGAACACTTGTCCTCCTTCCTTGTTCCACATTGCCTGCTTCCTATTTTTCGGTGACATCACTCATCACAGGAAGTGACCTGCTCTGAGGTCCAATTGCACTTCTTTTTTACCTTTTCCTGGAGAACCAACTCAATAATCAAATCTCACATGCTTTTATTTTACAGATTCTTAAAAAATGTGCAGCTTTTAAAGGAATAGTTCACTCAGAAATTAACAATCTGTCATCATTTTCTCACCCTCTTGTGGTTCATACCTGCATGAATTTCTTCCTCAGCGAAACCCAAAAGCAGTTATTTTTTCAGAAATTTGACACTGCTTTTTTCCTCCATATGATTGCTTTGTGTGACGAACAGAATTAAATGAATGAAGTCATTTTTTGGTGCAAATTGTCAAATGTCCCTCTAGGACTGGGCAATATGACTACAATTCTGTATCAAAGTATTTATCATTTTATATCATGGTAACAGTATATTTCAAATATTAGAACATCATAATATTAGTTAACATGTTAACGCATGCAATTAATAAAAAAAACTTTAACACGTAATTTTTTTTAAATCGAGATTAACGCATTTACCATTAATAAAGCATTAACTAGCATATACAATGTTTGGAAAGTTGCGGAACATTTGTGACGTGTCCACCTGGAGTCATTTTACTGACGCACACACCACAAAACACACACAACGGTGTTTTCATGTCAGTGATCAAATGATGGAGAAAGGATTTCTTGATGCTATTTGTTGTACAAAACAAGCCCAGATGAGACTTGTGACAGAAATACCTCTGTAAGGTGCAATTTAATTACCACAGAAGCAAATCAAGTCTTAACTATCACGGAAATGCAGAATGAGACGTTGTTTGCAAGCGCTTTTCATGTGGAGTTCAAAGTGGCACCAGATGCTGACATAGATGCCCTGATGCAAATTGCAAAACATATGTGTTTTGTTTTCTTTCCTAAGAAGGAAATAAGTGCATTTAACCAGAAAATAAGTTTATAGAGAGTAAAATTTCAGCACTTTCAAATTCAACGATTAATTGTAAATGTAAATTATACAGTTAATCGCAATTAAAATTTGTAATCGTCTGACAGCACTAGTGTACTTATTAAATAACCATGTGATAAGGGTGTACAGTATACTGTGAGCAAAAATCATATAGTGACATTGTTGAAATGTATGCTCAAAGATATACATGTTGAAAATTGCCTACACATTTTGATTGAAAGTGAATCAAAAACATCTGAAAAAGTTATGAAAGTTGTTATTACTTAAAACTATGTCCAAAGTGGCCTTATGATAGTCATGTCAGTTGCAATGAAACTATTTATTAATTAAAAATAATATTTGATCTTTTCTATCTACTATAGCTTCGTTTTTTCAGTCCAAGCCAAAAATGAGGCTTCTCATTTCTCAGTTTAAGCGTTTGGTTTGATTCTGAAGCTAACCCCCTCCATCACATATATGTTTTGGATTTAGCCTTCCATTAGATACTGGAAACCTTCTTTGAAAAAAAAAGTTCCTCACTCAAAACTATTGTATGGCTTTAGAAGACTTGAAATATAGTGCACATGTCAGATGGACTACTTTAATGGTGCTTTTTTTTTTTTTTTTCCTTTTGGAGCTTTACAGCCGCAGTCCCCATTCACTGTTATATTATGTAAAAAAGCTAAGACATTTCTTAAAACAAACATGTTTAAAATACCTCTTTTTGTGTTTCATGGTAAAAAATGAAGTCATACGGGTTTGAAACGACTTGAGATTTCAGAATTTTAATTTCTTTGTGTACTATACCTTTTATATGAATCTAAAAATCTTCACACTAAAACATTTTGGAGACCAAAGATAATCTAGCCACACTCACTCGCGTTCACATTAACTGAACCTATTTTGAACTAGATTTTATTTTAATAGAATTGCAGTCAATCTTCAAAGAGTGACAGCCTATTTTTTCTGCCTTTAAACTTGTAAACATGACTATCTCTCATATCACTCACCAGCAAAGCTAATATTAACATTCCACTTATGCCACACTTCAAACAAACACTCCCACATTTCTTTCTCTCCTGTTCTCTCTGTTCTTTCGTCTTTCCCTCCACCCTCAGCCACTCTTTCAGCTCATATGTTTGCACTTCTCCATTGGTTTCCATTGGCTATTCATTGGAATTAATAACTTTTTGTTGGGAATAAGCTTTTAAAGAACAGATCCGTGTCAAATTAGATTAATAATTTTATTGGAAGCTTCAAATGTGCTGAGTTATGATGAATAGCAAATTGTCCCTCATAGAGACTTTGTTCAGAATATCCTGTCAACAGAGGAGCAGTCCTTTTCCTTATATTACCATGATGATGCAACTTGTACTTTGAGATGGCTCCTTTTTCTTTTATCAAGGCTGTAAATCTGAATTATAGTCACATGACCAGATATCAGAATTAGTAAGAAAAACACGTCATTTTGACACATATTATGAAGTAACCCAGGCAGACAGAAACATGGTTGCTCGCTAGGAAAATACAAACTTTGAAACTTTAGAATGGATAGTTAATGTTTTGGCTCATTGCCAGCTTAGTAAATTATTCTTGGACATTAACAGACATCTCGGACACAATGGATCCTGTCTCCGCAGATCACCATAGTTTTTCACCTTTGTCGCAAATGTCTCGCTCGGACTCGCCTTTGTTGCCTTATTCTCGAAATTCCCTCGACCTCACTCGCTGTCACTCTCCTCTCTCACGCGTTGATGTCCCTTCTCCCTTTTTGCACCCTTTGGTGGCAGAGCTGAGGGGCCGATCTTCAGTACGCCACAAACGGCCCCTTTCGGACGGTGAGATTTGGTCTGTATATCTAAACAATGTTGATTTCTCTCCACGCAGGAGCATCACAGATCACTCTTGCCTGAAGGTGTACCACAAAGACCCAGCGCAAGCCTTCAGTCATGGAGCCCGCCCAAGCAATGGGGATGCAAGGGTGAGTTCTAACCTACTAGTTTTCACTTCAAGAAGGCTTAATGGAGAGTTAATTTCATTAAAGCTTGCATAACTGATGGACTAATGTAGTAAGAGTGGCTTTTTTGTGTATTTGGTCTGCAGATTGTGAAATTCTTATTGAAAACTTCGTTTAATCAGCCTCATTCTGTTCCAAACCTGTATGCTTTCTTTCTTCCGTGGAACACAAAATAGGGTATTTTGAAGAGTCTACGAGCTGATCTTTTCCATACATGCTGTCATGTCAATTTAATTAAGGACAAAAAGCACTGAAAAGGAGTTCATACAATTCATTCGCAATATTAAATATAATAATTAATATTTAATAACATGTCCATCGTAGCTCTCAAATATAATTCGCACTTCCACATTTTCAAACTTGGTGTGTCACAGTAATTTCCAAAAAGTTAAGCATCATTGACATCAAACCTGGCACATGCACCCATGTTAGATATGCACAAATGTAAATGAGAGAATTAAAGCTTATTGTATTCCACAGAAGTAAGAAAGTCATATGAGTTTGGAATGCCATGAAAATGAGTAAATGATCAAATCATTTTTGGGTGAACTTTTCATTTAATCATTGGGATCTAAATACTCTAAAAACCTTCAGCCTTTTTGGTAAACCCCCTTTCATGCTGCAAGTCATAACAGATTCCTATTTCTCAAGCAAAGCAGTAGATAAAAGATATGTAATAGCTCATGGAGTTTGGTGCAACCGAGAGATCTGATTGGCTGGTTTCTGTCATGTCCACGTAAAAACATTTGCCATTTTTTGTCTTTCACAAAAGTTTGAATGGAGGGCATTATTTAAATAACAGGTCCCTTCCCAGTATCCCATATTCTGTTCAGCTGTCTCCAGGGGTCCCTCTGCTCTTCACAGTTAGAGTCACCCCCACCCCGGTCACCCCATCCAATCCTTTCATGTCCGTTTTTGTCCCGCGGGCCTAATTTCAGGGGGATTGGATCAGGATTGAAGCAGAAGTGGTGGAAGCACTGAAAAGAAAGCAAAGGCTTTTTCCTAGTTCCTTTTCCTTTCATAATCCCCTCTAATCTCTTGCCATGCCGGTCTTGTTTGTTTGCCGGTGATGTAACGGAAATTAGATCGCAAGCCTTTTATTTTCTCCATGTGTTTCCCTAAATTTAACAAGGTAGCCCCAGACTTTTGTCTGCAGTAATCCCCGTCCTGGGTTTGACTGGACCGCACGGTTAATATGCATTTGATTAGACTTTTTACACAGTGCCACAAGAGCTCTTAAGTGAACTTTTTAAATATATTTTGTTTGATTTTTGTTTCTAGGCATATTAACACTTGTGTCGCTGTTATAGAAGTATGTGTACAAAGTTAGAAGTTGGAAGGTGCATTGATTCAATCGTTTCCGTGTCCAAGAGGATTAAAATACATGTTGTTATAACTTATTGTCTTAGAAATACATAGAGTGAGAGAGAGAATGCGATGGAGAACGAGTACAAAATATGGAACAATCTGCTCTTTGACAATGGAGTAAGAACTAGTTGTTCAGGATGTTGGATATGTTCACAGAAAGTGTCAATTGTTGTCGTATTGGCAGTTTGAAAAAAGTAACTGCATTAAAAGTAATTTATACGTTTTTCGTCTTTTTATGGCTTTGAGACTTAAGTTTTGTGCATTCACACTTTGTATTTAGAAATATGTGTGACTGTAGATGTGCTTGAACTTTAATCTTCAAAGTTGCAAATTAGGACAGTAGTTATAAATGTATCAGTGCAAGGAATGTATAATAAGCTAAAACTGACAAGACGTGTTAAGGTGGACAGGGCATTTTTTAAAAGTCTGTTCCACCTTACAGTTATTGCATAACACCAATCAAGGCTTTAAGTTTCAAACAAGCTCTCACATGCTGTGCCATGTGACTAACACGGATCACAAGTTTGATGCCCAACCCATGCCGTGTGCTGATAAAAACATATTTTGCCTCGTGTTTTGTGACTCTTGGGTTTGTTTGGTTAGCTAAACAAAAATGTTTCGCCGTCTTTGGTTTGATTAAATGGCTCTTCTAACTATATACCTGCAAGTTAGATGCTTATTCTACTGTAAATGGTTAGTCAGCTAACACTGGTTGGAAAAATAAAAGAAGAAATTACACTGTTATGGGTGCAGATACTGTATATGATGCACTTTTGCTCTGATTAGGGTTGGGGAAGTCACTTCACAAAGTAATCAGTGAATAATAATTTTTCCAAATTGTAATGAGATTGAATTACTTAATCATGTTAGGGGCCATTCACACCAATTGTTTTGCATCCTTCTTTGCTGTTTTTCAATTGTTTTTCTATGTAAAAATGTGCTATGGACATATTTGACCGTTGCGCCAGTTTCTTTACCTTTGACCGCTTCTTTAAAACAAGCAAAAATCTGGAATACAGTGAGGCACTTACAGTGGAAGTGAATAGCCAATCTGTAAACAACAAAATACTCACTATTTCAAAAGTATAACCACAAGATGTAAACAATATGTGTGTTAATGTGATTTTTGTGTAAGAAAATCACTTACTAACCATTTCTGTGTAAAGTTAAAGTTATAGTGTACTTCGTTGCCATGATGATGTAATTCAACAACCCCTAAAATGACTGTAAAATGACTGTAAAATGACTTTACAGGTCAAATAACACATGAGTTTTAACAGAAGAATTAATGTAAATGCTTTTATAACATTATAAGCTTCACATTTCTGCCTCTAAACCTTCCAAAACTTGGCCCCATTTACTTTCATTATGAGTGCCCAGATTTGTGCTTTTTTAAAGAAAATGGGGGATGTTGTTGAAAATAATTTTTTGGTAATCAGCATTATGCCACAACTGCTGTTGATTAAGCTTAACTTGTATTGAACCCAGAATATTCCTTTAATATGATTGCTAAAAATAACTGGAAATTAAAGGGAAAAGTAATGTTATTACAGTTACTTTGTAACATGTTACACCCCACAGTATACCTAATATAAATACCAACATCCACACTAGCTAATCTAAATTTTAGCAATAAGGTTTGTGTTTTTAAGTTTGTATGAGCCTCTAAAGTTACCTACAGATGTAATATTTAGTGTTTGCATTGGCATTTACAGAGTTTAAGAATTTAGTGTGTTTCTGTGGGGTGTGTATGTGTGTGTTTTTTCCACATTTATATATGTGTTGGTCTGCAAATGTGCCAAAGTTATGTGATACAATGGGATTTGTCTGTAAAACTCTGTGTAGAGGACTTTCATCTATCCTCAGCCAATCAGGATGCAGGACATTCTAAGCAAAACCCTTTCATGTCACATGAGAGTCATTCCAATTCTTCGCCATTGAAAAAAGGAAACATTCAATATCAACACATATCAGTGGATCTCCATTAACAAACATCTGTACACCCATGAAACCTGAGCAAGAATCAATATGCCAAGGAAAACTTTCGGACATGTAGACCTAATTGTTTGTTGATGTGTAATGTAAGACACGTGCGGTTAATGGTTTATTGACTTTGTCAGGCATGAATGAATAAACGACATATTGTATAAATATGGAAATGTATCCAATGGGGAGGAAAAATTACCTGCAAATCTCACAGTATAATCGTGTTTGTTTCTGTAATTGAAATATGGCAGTGGAGTTTGGTTGGAGGTCAGAACACACCCACACATACACACACATACACACACTCGCACACAAGATGTGGACCACATTTGTTATTATTGTAACTGTCTGGGGACAAGAGATCCATTATGCTTTCATCCAGAGCTTTATACTGGAGTACACAGACACACTCTCACATGTGCATGAACAAACACACACACACACACACACACACACACACACACACACACACACAGTAACACATGATCTGCCCTTCTCAGTAAAAGCAGGCATGGAGATACTTAGACAGTCTTAAGAGACTAATCAAATAAGCTCTGCACCTGTTCAAACACATTTTTGTGTGTGTCTGTGGATGAGTGAGAGAAAAAAAGAGTGAAAGAAAGGGAAATCAACTTACAAATGTCTTACTTGTAGTTGGTTCTAAAAGTGTTTACAATGGGACTGCAAGCTTGCAATGTGTTTGCAAAGCATTCTCATCTGCATACATGTGTAGAGTACACTCAAAGAGTGTAACAGACAAAAAGTGCAAGAGCCACATGTCTTTCTGTTGAACGTCCAACAGATGTTTTTACTTGTGTGATTTAATGGGATTGTTGTAACAGAAGTGTAGAGATCAAGAACTGAATCTGTGTGTATCCGTTCATACACAGACACATGTCTGTGCTCACATGCATGCAACCATGTGTGTGTGTGTCCTAGTGTCAGTCTGTTAAAACAGCAAGCGGATCTTTGTGCAACGTACCTGACCGCATTTTACAGCGGACCGTTAATTTGAACCAGACCTATAAATGAGCTTTACAGTCTGCTGAATTCAACTCAAACTTTTGACTCTCGATACAACGTCTGGTCCACTCTGCAGATTATTTTGGCTAAGAGTCATCCACTTAGATAGAAAGAAACCTGCATGAAAGCGATCAACTACAGTTTGATTTGTTTTTAACGTGCCATTTAGGGGCAGGTAATTCTTAAAAATGTATCATGCCACAATGGATCCTTTTCACAGACTGTGCTGACTCATTTATGCCTTATTTAGCTGTGTAAATTAAGCCAACTTTTTGATATTTTCATTTTTTTTTATTATTTCATGTAAAATATGACAATAAATTTGCCATCTTTCTCTCTTCTGACTGCCGTAATCCATCTGTTATTTTTTTTTCCTCTTTTGGATAGTCGTGGAAATTTAAAAGCAGATAAATGTTTTGCTGTTTGTTGCAAATGGGAACGTAAATATTATATTTGCTGTAGGGCTGGGCAATATGCAAGAAATATGTTCGTAGTATTTTAACAGTGCAACATCAGATTGCATCATTAACTCCCCCAGTCGAGAGATCGGTGAATATTCTTGCTTTATTGATTTTGCTTTAAAAATTGTATTCATTTATTGAACACGGAAAAATTCAAACTGCACTTCAAACTAAATGTAAAAAGTTAATAACCACCCTTCCCAGCCCATGATTTGATAATTTCCCTAGTTTGTCGATGATGGTCTGTCAATGAGTGTCGCAATAGGAATCGGGATATTTATCAGATCTCCGATATCCGATTATATCGTCCTATCGCCCAGCCCTAATTTGCTATGGTCTCCTATTCATGCATTCTCCTATTCTATAAAAGTTTACCATGAAATAGTTTACTTCCACGTTCCAAAACTGGAAATGTGAAATGGGTCGACATAAACAGTCCTAGAAAAAATATTTTCAATAAAAAGTCTCTAATAAAAATATTAGAATTGTGTTTCAATTTTGTAGTCAGAATTTATGTCTTTCCAAAATAAATGAGTGCTGAGTATTTCACAGACATAGACATAACTTGCTACTAAGTGCGCTAACAATTAAAGAGTTAATGTCACTAACCTGGAAAAATAAACAAATCAAGTGATTAGATCATTGTAGACATGACTTTATTTCCAAATGACTGGTAAAAACCTGCACACTGACTACCTAAAGATAAAACTAACCAATCATGGGGCATTTCCTGCACAACGATGTAACTGACAGTGTAACCACCATAGATGCATTGTTGTGGAAATTAACTAACTAGTCGTGACTGTACCGAAACCATAGTAGCTATGCTGCACATCCATCATTCGAACCATGATTGTTGAGCTGTCGTTAATGTCGTTTTTCAAGGGGTGGAGTAATAACTTCTGCAAATATTACATTATAATAGCTCATTTACATGTACACCAGAAAGGCATTTAATACTCGTCATACACTGTAATAGGACAGATGCAATAGATGGGTTTCCCTCTTTATTAGACTTAGGTGTTCCCCGACACACTTGAGCATAAGCATATGCGCACTCTTCAAAAACATATTAACACCATTTATGCTTTAACATATAACACTTAAAAATATGTTAATAAGCTCTTTCTCTTCACAGGCTTTAATCCCTTAAAAGGTTGTACTCACATTTACGTGACGTTTCAGAATGCCGCTTTCTGTAAAATCCCGGAATACATTTTTTCTTAAATTCATGTAAACTTGGTCAAAGTCTATATATATGGAATGGAAGATATAGAAGCCTCAGAGATATCAAATTATGTCAAATAACAATAACAGGTGTTACTAATAACAGGTGGAGAGCTGTAGTTCCAACCACACAACTTTGCGATGCTTTTTTCCAAATCATTGAACTATGTTGGTAACGATGGATCTTGCAACCATTGTTGGCTAATGATGCTTTTTGGAAACGCAAACCAGATCAGAGCTTGTGATTTTAGGAAGTATTTTCCATAATTGTGTTTAATATGGTGAAACTGTGAAATCATCCAAGAAGTCTGTTCTTATGTTAATTATCACATTGAATTGAATGCAATAATTAACATTAAATTGTTTTATGGTGGACCAGCATAGCCATGTAGTTTGTTGACAAACATGATGGTAAAGTCTTGCTTGTTAAACTACTTAAGAAGCCAGGTTGGGAAGAAGCCAGCATCCAAAACCAACTATGCTGGTCTTTTCAACAGGGGAGTGAGAAAGATGGATGGAAAGTGAGAAAAGAAAAGGAAGGAAAGAAGGGGCATCAGAATTTGTCTTTAATCCCTCTTGGGGCAAATTCAAACCAAATGTTCTCATTCCATCATCTTTAGATTTCTTTATTTATCACAGGTTTAATGTTTCATGTTGATCTTCTTCCAACAAATTCTCTACCTTTTAAGGTAATGAAGAGAGAATATGAAGAGATGAGAATCTGGAGTGGTTGAGAGATGCAAGAGCTTTCATGTTTTTCAGATGATGTTGCTCAGGTTACATCTGGAGATGATTGTTATAGCTCACCACCATGTCAGATAATACTGCACAATCTGCTCTCTTTCTCTGATGGGTGGATCGATGCAGAAAGATGCCAAATGTTTTTTACATTTTAGTTGTAGCCTTCTCTTTTTATTGATGGAAATATGGGACATCAATTAATACAAACTGCAAACATTTAGGTACCAATTTGGGTAATCAGAAAAATTGTCACTCTGGTTCTTTGTGTAACAATTTACCTAAATCATTGAATTGTGTAACTATTTATTAGATTTACCTCCATGTAGTGCAGGCCAATTTATTTTTTCTTTTAATTCAAATTTCTGTTTTGACATATTTTTTAAAAAAATTTGTATTTGACAAATTAAGGCTTTGCATAAAAATATTACCAAACACTAGTTATGTATGTTGTCAATCCATCAAATGCTGTATAAGGAAGATGTTTATAGCGCTTGGCTTAAGCCACTCCCAATCTGATCAGCTGCACATGTGTGCACGCTTCAGATTAACCTAACATACGTTAAGGACATGAAGACTGATATAAAAGACACAGGTGATATTTCCACTATGATTGTACAATGCGATTGTAGCTCATCTTCATCCATCATGTATGTATACATTGTGTTCTGTGCTTGTTGATGATCGGCCTCTTTTCTTTAAATACCCATAATAAAACAGGCGCTTTATATCAAATCATATGGATAGGCTATAAATGGGAGAATCAAACATCAACAGCTCTTTCTTTTATCATAATGATTCAGATAGATCGCTAATTATTGCTTTGTTCTGTGACGTGTTTCAAGTGTACTGCATCTGTAGACAACATTTGCCAAGTGATCATTTTGACAAACTTTGCGAGTTGAACTGAAATGGGTAATCCTTTCATATTGCAGCACCGCTCAACATGTTCAGCCAGATGGCAGGGGTGTATGATTATACATACAAATGGTTTGATGTACAATGAGTACTTTCTAGGTAAACTTGGTCATTTATGGATGTTGATTTTCTTGATAGGCTTGTTTTAGATGAAAATTAAAGGCTCCATGAAATCAAAATGAAAGTTTTGCTGGTTTTAGTCTATATCTACAGGCTTTAATGTCATCTTTATGCTAGTGTACTTCTAAAAGTTGGCAAAATTTGTTTTCAGAAGTCATAAGCATTTCAAGTCTGCCTTCTCTCTCTTCTGGCTAAAAAGACGCAGCAACACCCATGATGTCACATAGAGGTTCAGAACCTTGTCCAATCAAATGCTTTCTAGAACAAAAATGGACTGATATCTGTTCAGTGCTCCCGGGTGTTTTCTAACTGCCGCTGATAATGCCTTCGGAACACAGTCCATGCTGTTGGGTTGTTCCAAACAGATTTTCCAATAAGAATAGCTTAAAAAGTGGGTTCTGACTGACCGTTATCACCTTTCAGCCATCTGAAGCTCTCACAGCAGAGGGCATTTGTCTTCGAAGGGAATAGGTGATAGGGATGATCACTCATGAATGGGACGCGCCAACACGAGAGCTGGAAGAGAAAGAAGTTGCTGCAGTTTATTTATATTTTGTGTGTAGTTTAAGGGGTATAAAGCACCAGTAAGTGTTCTTTATTTACAGTATGCTTAGTGAACTGTGATTCAAAACATAAATATATTATCTTTTACTCACGTTTGTCATTCATCTTGCAAAGCGGCTCCAGCCTCATCAAAAGCAAAGACTGCAATGTACTGTGTGCATTTATAGGCTGGTTATGGATTAATGCTGTCAGATCACTGTTTGATTCTAAAAGTCAGTGAAAAAGCTGGCCAGTATTGAGATCGCTTCTCAAGTTTACCCTGTAAGTGTCTCTGATATTAGCAGCATGGTGGCAAGGGGTGTGTGGGTATCTGTCTGTAAACAAAAGCCTTTTTTTTTTAAATGGGATGAGTCATTCGACATGCCCCGTCCCCACTTCAATACGTCAAAACACCAAATCGAACCTTGCTCATCAAAGCACTTCAAAGCCTTTAATACCTACATTGGCTAAGAAGTATTTTGCAGTTGTTTTTATTTTAACTATTATTTCTCAATATCTGGGTTTATTAGATTACTATCTATATAACTTTAATATATTTTACATTTACACTATGTTGACAATTTCCTATGTGGTGCATTTTATTTTATTATTATTTTTATTTTTTTGTGAATTTTATTCTTGCACAGCTATAATAAAAATAACTTTGATTTCTTTAACCATGTTACCTTGCATTCTAATAAAGAACATGTTATTTGAATCATAGTGAAGTTAATTTTTAGTTGAGGAATTGAAAAATTGAATTAAGTTTAAAAATTAAAACAATTTGTTTGCATATCGCCAGCAAATACCTCCATGGTGATATAATGTAACAAAATAGCATGCTGGTGTCCTGAGGTATATGAAGACTTGGAACCCTCCTCCCCTGTTCTGGGCGTCACCTGAGCTCTGACTCACCTGAGTACAATATGTTCATTGTTTCAGCGCAAGAGAGAAAGAGAGGCAGGGCAGAATTGAACTGAGTGTAATGAAACACTCCAAAATGAAGGAGCATCGTTTTTGTCTTCAGTCTATTATTTGACAAAGGTCTTTGGCTTTAAGGAGTGTTCTTCTCTATTTCTTATGTCTTTGATTTGTTCGTTTTCTATTTTTGGCAATTTGGAGTGTCATGCATAGTCAGACAAATATCTCTGTACCAAAGAATGTCTACATAGACAGCTGCCTTGAGACAGGGCAGGTCACTTTTCGCCACACAAAATTTTGAGCTTGAGCATTTAGCTGCTTCAACACAATATACAGTGCCTTTAATATGGGCCTATTTGATGTCCGACTTCGAGCATCATATAATACAGGTCATTTTCGTTTCATCTAAAATACATCCCAGTTAATACGGGACAGTTGGCAACTTTAATCCTAACTGAAATGGAACCTCACAAGAATTGACTGACTTAGAATTTTTCACGTGTCAAAGTTCACTGCCATTTTACACACCAAACAAAAAAAGACAAGTCATTTCACACTAAACCAGTTCCATTCATCTGTCAGGTCATATGGTTATTCCTGTTGCTCTTCATTGATGAGTTTATAGTCAGATGTATCTGATTTTGTCTTGTACTGTATCCCCAGACATGAAGTTCTGCATTCTAGAGCATGGAGATCGGAAATCTAATATCCTCTCGGAACATACCCTAAGAGCTTATAGTGTAGCACCCTTACAAATTACAAATTTAGTGAGGGTTGAGTTTTATTGAATGATTGATATAATAAGAGCCGTAATAAGATCACTGTTACATTGCATTCTGCTGCTTCCCATAACCAACATAGCCACCCTTATTATTAAAAACCTTTTAAATGTAAGAAAAAGCATGTGACATTTATTTATTTGTTCTTCACATTTTTAAGTCTCAATACTTAGCAAAGTAATAGAACACCTCTCCAAAATAAGCTGCACAATTTGAAGTATCATCCATGTCTTTAGCACAGACTTTATGGGATGAATAATACACCAAAGTAAGTATAGAATTTCCAAGGTAAGCACCACTAATAAGTTGCACTTTAGGCAACAAATTGCCATCTACATGTTTCTGAATAAAATGGCAATTCATCAGTAGGTTATGAACCATTGTTATGCTTTTGGTAAACCGTAGCATTGCTTTATGATGTTTGAAGTGGTACAATACCACACTCTCTCCTGTTGTAAGTATTGTGGAATTATTTTGAACCGTAACCACCCATGTCTCATTCCACGTGCACGTTCTTGCACACATTTTCCAAAATATATGCTTCCATCTGACGTGTATTAAGGTGATTAGCCTACTCTGAGGGACCTTCTTGGGTGGTCAGGTCAGTTCAGGCTGCCCATGCATTCTGCCCATTTAATAAAACAGCACAGATTACAGGTGCTCTGAATTTAGCCTGTGCACAATGACAGTATTTGATCTAAACAAATGTTTTTTTTAAAAACCACTGAATAGCATGAGCTCTCTGTAGGTCTTTCTTTGCCTTCACTGCACTCTTTCATTTGACATGTAAAAGAGAAAAGTAACACACTGCTCTCAAAAGCCTGCTAGACGAAACTAGTACAAGATTGCATGGACCCCCATTTTTGTAAAGAATGTGTCTTGAAATAATGTGCCATTTTTAAAAGTGATTTTGAAGAATTTCATGTCAGTAGTTTATAAATTGTTTGTGATTGCATAAACTGGTTGTTTGGGATTATAAATGTATAGTTGTTCTATTGAAGGGGCATGTTTGTGATTGGCTACACAAAATGTGCTGCTTTTAGAGGTTAGTTGCTTTTAATTATGCATAATTGACTGTTATTTCTATAGTTAATACATGTAATATGTGTAACAAGGACACTGTAAAATAAAGTGTTACCCAATTTCTATTTATAATACAATGTGGTTTCTTTTGCCGTGGCACTGTAGATTGAGTAGTTGTCTCTTGTGTAATGTGAAATTGTATCTTTATCTCCTTTCAGGTTCACAGGGAGATGATGTATGCTGGATGGGATGGCCATCCACTCCGGCAGCCCCCGATGGGCCCCCCTCCACCCCACATGCAGGGCTCCATGTCCCCTACCACACAGCATAACATGCCTCCTTCCCCTTCTCGTATCCCCTTCGGGCCACGCTCTGGAGGCAGTGGGGTTGGTGGTGCCACAATGCCACGTGAGCGAGCCGGACACCCGCTCCCTACCCCTGCCCGTGCGGCCTCCCCCTGCCCCAGCGCCATCCTCGAGCGTCGCGATGTCAAACCTGATGAGGATGTGGCCGCAAAGAGCATGTCACTTCCCTCCAGAGTCGAAGGCCATTACGCCGATCCCTATATGTTACAGCACCATGCCCCACCCCCTGACACAATAGACCATCCCTACCACCGTGCCACTGTGCGCTCTTACAGTATCCCTGGTGTTCCTATGGAGCCGGCGGACCACCATTCGCTATTCCGACAAAAAAGCAGGAAGTACACTGACAGCCAGGTGCCCATGCTTGGCTCCAAAACCCCACCCGCTTCTCCACACAGAATGGGCGAGATGAGAGTGATGGACGTCCACACTGGCCAACCACAGAGTTCCATGACTCTAGAGAGGTCCTCGCCTGTCAGACAATCATTTAGAAAAGAGGCTCCTATTACTTTGGATACCATGGTAAAAGCGAGGGGGGGCATGGTGTCCCCAGCAACCCCTGATTTTCAGGCTCACAATCCTCTGGTCCCCTCAGCAGATCCTCAGACACGGTGAGTCAATAAATAAGAGCAAACAGGAATACGAGAGCATGAAAATAACTAACCATTCATCTAAATCTTGTCCCTGGATACAGCAGCATTCTAATGTTTGTATTCTAATTCTGCATCAGTAATGTTTATTGTAACAATGTTTTGTCTTCCATTGCATTATAATATTCTCTAACTGCATCCAAACACATACACCCCAGTCAACAATGTCTTTTCTAAATATTTAAAGGCAGGTGGTATTTGGTGGATGGACATTCTCATTCTAGAGAACATTTGATTGGACAAAATGAGTGAGTGCAGTGTGAGTCATCAATAGCCACGTTTCCACTATCCGGCCAACTGAGAGTCTGCTAGTGCGTGCCAGGGCTAGCTGTGTTCCCACTGTCACTTCCAGTGCTTCATCGTGCCTCCCCTGGGCTTCTTCGGGGCCAATAGCCCTGTCCCGCCAATTACCCTTGGGCCAAAGAAGGCCAACTGGGGATTTGAGACGGTGTCAATGTCAAAGGTGGAGTTTCAGGTCAGGTCAGACGCTTCAGCACCAAGATTCTAATTTCCAATTTTTCATATCTAGCTTCCAGCTTACATCAGCAGATCAAAGGAGTATAGAGAATCATCAGTACTGGTCAGTAGATGAAATCAGAGCTCTTATTAATATAATGGGCTGATGAAAATGTGCAATATGTGTGTCTGCCGAAATGAAGAGGTGATTAAATATATTGGTGTCAAACTCACCAAGTTGTGTATCCAGTGCACAGCGGTACAGGTTAGGGAAAAAATATAAAACATTGTAGACAAAGTACAATCCATGTTCATTTCGAGGGCTAGTTAGTGTCCAGAATCTGATACCTCAGCACAAGTTTCCCTCTTTCTTGTGAAATGGGTGGGTTGTGTGACGTTTGTACCAGGGCGGCACAATAAGGGCTGGTTTTAGGGCAACGGTGAGGGGCTATTGGCCCGATGGTGGGAATGCAGATCGATTTTGGTCCCACAGGTCGAGGTCTGAGGCTATTGGACCTGGCTGACCAGTTGATAGCCTTGGCTTGCACTGGCCCAATGAAAAATCAGCTATTACAGCTATAAAGCAGCTATCGATGCATTGATCAGATAACCATTGATGAGATGTCATCGATGCTGCATGTAAATATAGATGTATATTTTGCTCTTTTATTTAGATACTCTAATGCCAACCACGTCTGTACGCATTTCCATCAGCGGATGCTGCAACCTTTTGATATTCATCTGGCTTTATAAGCATTATATATGCTTTTCCTGTGCGACACGGATGTGTACGGTGTGATTAAAGCCTGAAGTAGCCTGAAGAAGAAGCAGAGCATCTCAGGCGCACAGATGTGAATGCGATTTAAAACTGGCTTCCCTCGATATCGTGGCGCATGCAACCAATTTGATTTCTACTTGAGATTTTTTTATTTGCAAGCGCTATGGAGCAATTGATCTTATGTTTCTTACGGAAACGTGGCAAAGGGAAAATGAGTTTGTTTACCTAAACGAGCTCTGTCCTGTTGGCTGCTCTGTTACTGGGATGCCTCGATTGGCACGTCGTGGTGGTGGACTTGCTGTTGTGCAGCGTGACAGTTTCATATGTAGAGTGATTAACTCAGAAAATGTTGCCTCTTTTGAATCTCAAATGCTTAAAGTAGGCTCTTCTAATGTTTTTTACAGTGTGTTAATTTACCGCCCTCCGGGCCCGGCAGGTGTCTTTCTTACTGATTTTACTGACTTTTTATCATCTATCATCAAACTTGAGAGGGTTTTAATTTTGGGGGACTTTAACTTGCATATTGATGATTTTACATGCAATACAGCTACTAATCTCCTTTCTATTACAGACTCTTTTAATTTCATTCAGCACGTTACTGGACCCACACACATTAAGGGTCACACCCTGGACCTTGTTTTTTCTCTTGGTCTAGATATTGTAAATACACTTGTGGAAGATGTACATGTGAGTGATCATAGCTGTGTGTTTTTTAATATTAACTTTCCTCAAGATCCTCCGCCCCAGATAATTATGACACAAAGGCGGATTATTAATCAAGACACTGCAGAGAGGTTCTCTGCCTTGTTTGACCCATGTTCTCTGAAAGGATGTACTGATGTTGATGAATTTATTTTATCTTTTAATGGTCAGTGCTTATCGATTCTAGATAAAGTAGCACCAATTAAATTGAGCGCTGTCTCCCACAATAAAACCTGTCCATGGATTGATGAAGCTATCTTAAGTTTTAGGAGAAATTGTAGAAAAGTAGAGCGTCTTTGGAAGTCTTCTAAACTCGAGGTTCACAGGCTCCATCTTAAAGATCTAATGGTCACCTTGAATGAGATGTTGAAAAAGGCGAGAATGTGCTTTTTTTCTCAACTTATTTCCTCGAATAAGCACAATCCTAAAATCTTATTCGACACCATTAATACAATAGTTTCTCCAACTAGCTCTCAAACAACAGTGTTATCTAGATCTGACTGTAATGAATTCCTCAACCTTTTTGTTAATAAGATCAGAGACGTTAGGGCTAACATTGAACCACCATTGGCTCAGAGCTTTGCCTGTGACATGTCCCCCCCGCATTGTTGGTCCACTTTTACACCTGTGACGTTACTTGACATTACCTCTCTGTTACATTCTATGAAACCATCATTTTGTCCTATGGATGTTGTTCCTACTGTGCTATTTGTACAAGTTTTTGACTACATTGGCCCCTGTATTGTTGAGATGCTTAACTCCTCACTCTTAAATGGTGTTGTTCCTGCTTTTTTAAACATGCGGTTGTTAAGCCTGTACTTAAAAAAACGAATCTGGATCCGCTACAACCGGAAAACTATAGACCAATTTCGAAGCTTCCTTTCATGTCAAAAATTCTAGAAAAAGTTGTAGCTGAAAAACTCACCCTTTTCCTAGAGAATAATGAGTTATTTGACAAATTCCAGTCTGGTTTTCGCAAAAAACATTCCACAGAAACGGCGTTACTTAAAGTTTCAAGTGATATTATGATGTCAGCTGACTCTAAAAAATATACAGTGTTGGTCTTATTGGACCTCTCAGCAGCTTTTGATACAATTGATCATAATGTTATGTTAAATAGACTTCGTGATTTGGTTGGCATGTCGGGATCAGTTTTAAAATGGTTTTCATCCTACCTGTCAGGTAGAAGCTTTAGTGTGAATTTGAATCAGATTGTGTCTGAAACTGCAGAGTTGTCGTGTGGGGTACCGCAGGGTTCTGTCTTGGGTCCTATTTTGTTCCTCTTGTATATATTTCCTCTTGGTAAGGTTATTAGTCAGTTTAGCGACATATCTTATCACTTGTATGCGGATGATATCCAACTGTATTGCTCCTTTAAGGAAACTGAGTTGTTTAAATTGTCCTCTTTAATTAACTGTCTGTCTAGTATTAAAAAGTGGTTATGTGAGAACTTTTTGCTTCTCAATTCTGACAAAACAGAAACACTAATTATCAGCCCCTGAAAGTAAAATCCCA
Organism: Xyrauchen texanus; assembly: GCF_025860055.1. NCBI lineage: Eukaryota > Metazoa > Chordata > Actinopteri > Cypriniformes > Catostomidae > Xyrauchen > Xyrauchen texanus. The sequence continues at coordinate 20,936,705 of NC_068316.1, forward strand.
AAGATAATACAACATATTGGCGACTTAGGCCCGTCTGTCCATCCGAGCCTCAGGAGCTTAGGTGTTGTCTTTGAGTCAGCTATGTCCTTGGAGCTTCATTCGAAACAATTAGTTAGAAACTGCTTTTTTCAATTGAGGAACTTTTCAAAATTAAGATCATCTTTGACTAAAGGTGAGTTAGAGATGATTATTCATGCATTCATCTCCTCCCGTTTAGACCATTGTAACAGTCTTTTTACGTGTTTGAGTAAGAAGGAGCTTCATCGCCTCCAGGTTGTTCAGAACTCTGCTGCAAGGCTTTTAACCCGCGTTAAGAGAAGAGAACACATCACACCTGTTTTAGCTTCACTTCACTGGTTACCAGTCCAGTATAGAATTCATTTTAAAATTCTAGTTCTTACTTTTAGAGCCTTGCATGGCCAAGTCCCTACCTACATCACTGACCTGATACAGCCGCACACTCCTACCCGGAGTCTCAGGTCTTTAGATCAGATGCTATTAGTTGTTCCCCGTACCCATTTTAAAACTAGAGGGGACCAGTCATTCCAGGCAGTCGCTCCCAGGCTGTGGAATGCTTTGCCTCTTGTTTTACGTTGCGCAAACTCAGTTGATTCTTTTAAAAAACAACTGAAGACTTTGCTCTTCAAGCAGGCTTTTGGTTAGTCGAGGGTTTTTTTATGGTTGTTTGTAGTGTTTGTTGTTTGTATTTTGGGGAATGTATTTAAATTGTTTTTGTATTACATTTTACTGTGAAGCACTTTGTGATGTTTATCTGTGAAAAGTGCTATATAAATAAATTTTACTTACTTATGTCAAATGGCTGGACAGCCTCGGCACTGATGAGGGATAGAGAAAACATCAGAATCTATTACAAGACTTTTCAAATCTTCACATCAACACCCTTACTAACTTAACTCCGTAAACAAAACAAATGTGGAAGTTGTAACCAAGAAAAAACACAGATAGCACATACACTTCTGTCAGAAACAAGTTGTGGGTATGTAAGTATTTTGGATTGAAAGACTTGCTTCACAGTTATAGAGATGACAAATTGTCATTTGGGACTTTATTTTTTATATAATTTGTTTTTCTATTTTATTTTGAAGTACTTTATTTTTGTGGATGTCCCAATGTGGCTACTGGATTTGCAACTTTCAGAGAGTTCAATAAAATATTTAAATTATAGTTTGGTTGCATTTTTGAAAAATGAACAAAATTGTGTAAAATAGGCTCATAATATCATAGTATCAATTACAGGACCCTGAATTGGGTGTAATCAAAATCGCATCGCAGACTTTGAGGTATTGGCAAACATGATAAAACTTGATTTTCATCCATAAATATTAGGTCCACATAATGAAAATGTAGGGTTGATGTGCAGTGTTTTGTGCAACATATGTGGACCTAATAATTAGGGATGAAAATACCTCCACATGACCAGGCTGCACTGCAACCAAACTATAATTTAAATATTTTATTGAGCTCTCTGAAAGGTGCAATCCAGTAGCCACATTGGTACATCTACAACAAAATAAATTACTTCAGTTATTGAAAAGATTTATACAGAAAAACAAATAATATAAAACATAAAGTCCAAAAGGACAATTTGTAATTCACATGGTAATGTTAAAGCAACTTGGACCAACAATATAAAACAAGGCAGAAAAAATAAATAAATAAATAAAATATATATATAACCCTGCGGTTGTGTCGGTTTCATGTAAATAATTTTTTTGTGCTTAGCTGTGTATAATCAGGTTTTGTTCTGTTAGCATAGAACAGCGAATATGCAAAGTCCACACGCTACAGTATTAAGTGTTATTAAGGGACAGACACCGGCTAGAGGCAGCTAGCATCATCTTGTAAAGTAATGAAATAGTCAGAGACAGGAATATTGGTTTTGAACAGTGTACATTGGCACACAGATAGGGTTAATAGTCAGTATCATGAAAATGCCAAAACCAGTGCAGCCTGGTCATGTGGGGGGTAGTTACATTTCACCCCTAAAAGTTCAAAGATGTTTAGTCTGCATTGGCATTGTTCCCTGTGTTTGTATTGTATTACAGTATGTTTTTGTGCATCAAAGATCAAGGACAGAATACAAAATCTCCCTTCTGTTCAGTGTCAATACTGATATTGCAGTTAGTCGTGACCTTTAGTCTTTTGAGGAGGTTTATTTGTAATGTAAGTGTTTTGATGTACAGTACCATTCCAAAAGTTTGAAATCACTGTTTTTGAAAGAAAACTATACTTCTGTACAACAATGTATTTCATAAAAATATAATAAAATTAAAATAAAAGATACATACAGTATACTGTGTATATATTTAAGCAATAACACACGAGCAAGTGTGCAATATGGACCTACATCTGCACTGCGTGCCTGCGGCCAAATCACAGCAGTGCTGGTTTAAGGACATATAGCATGATTGCGAGTTTGATATAGTTTATTTACAACAGTTCAATGAACAAGTACATTTTAAAAAACTGAGCACGGTCATAAAAACGCATTTGTGCATGGAACTACTATCTTGCGTGATGGATCAGAATCTGCCGTTGCTGGTTCAAAACAAATGATGCGTCCAAGCCTTCGTTAGTAATTAAAAAATGTCACTTCAGAAATAGTATCACGGCTTGTGCTGTTTGCTAACTTGTTATTGGATAAACAAGGATGGATGGATGGATGTGTGTGTGCATGTGTGTGTGTGTATGAGAGAGAGAGAGAGAGAGAGAGATTATGCATGTGTGATCACCTGTTGCCACTCCCAAGCAGAGATCCTGTCAGCTTTCTGAAGATCAGCTTTCTCAGTGGAAAAATAGCGTCCAAGCAGGGTATTCCTCCCTATTTCGCGGAAGGTGTTGTGCAAGAGTCATTTACTAAAGAAACCGCAATCTTCTCTGCCATTTTAAACAGTATGTCCTCTCCAATTATTTCCGGTAAGAGGAAAGCGCTTTGAGTTTGTGTAGTTAATCAGTCTGTTGTGTCTCTCAGCTGTGATGAGCCTTTATGCTGAAGATGTCTGTTTAAAGCCGTTTAAATATATTTCCTAGCTTTAATAGTGTAGTAGTAATACAAGCGATCATGGTGTGCTGTTGAATATAAACACTAAGTGACGCTGACTCACTTCACGTCACCAAATAGCTCATTGCACACAAATATTTTCTTTTGCCTCCACCTGCTGGTCCCAAAATTAAATGTACAGAGACAGATAGCTCTTAACACATCTGCACTGCTCTTAAACATTAGTTTAGAAATGCTGAACACAAGCAGAGTGATACACACAGTGAAGCTTCCGAGTGATGATGGTGTGAGACCATCAGTACTCATGAACGTCTCTCATGCAATCAGATATTTAGGACTGGAATTAACTGTTTTATATATATATATATATATATATATATATATATATATATATATATATATATATATACGTCTATATCTGTATAGCCTTTAAGGATCTTCTGTGCAGTTTCACATGAAAAGTTTACCACTGTGAATGAAAGCTTGTAAAAAGCTTCCCATATTGTGATAAAGCAAGTGTTTCATTTGACTAATTCTCAAACTCAACTTTTTAACTGAGTAATTAGCATTAATGAACATAGTCCCATTGTGATTTTTGATATGCTTAATGTGCTCAGAACCACACAGCACTCTCTCTCACCCTCTATCACCCCACACACAACCCATTAGTAGTAAGCATGCAATATGCTCTGTATTTCACTGCAGAGAGAGAATGAAGGCCATGGAGGAGCAAATAGCCAGTCTGACTGGTCTTGTTCAGCACGCTCTCATAAAGAGCCACAGCACTAACGGCAGCAAGGAACACCCCAGGTAAGCTGGGCAGGCTGGGTATTGTAGTTCTCTGGCCATGTCACAGAACAGCTTCCCAAATTAAATGATGGAGATATAAAGAGAGTAGAACCAGAATAGAATGTTGGTGTCTCTAATCAGGCATTGAGGCTTTGAAGAAGGCTTGGTGGTTTAGATGACTACTAACTATCAGCATGAACTAATTGACTACTCACCCTCACTGTAACCTGTGTTTGTGTTTGCATGCATATAATGCCTGTGCAGCTGTAACTCAGACTAACTGCAAGTGATTTGTGTTAAATCTGAGTGATATTGAGTGTTTTTGTATGTATGTGAGTATGTACGTTCAGTCATTTGATCTCTGTCCCATTTTTTTCAGTGAGAAACCAGTAGACAAGTCCGGATCACCAGTTCACAGCACATCTAGCAAAGGTAAATTATTTTCTTTCTTTTGTACCTGTGTCCTATTCTTCCTTCCATCCTCCCTTCTTTCTTTTATTCTGTCATTCCATCCTTTCATTCTTTTCCACCTGCCTCCTACTCTTCATTTCTTTCTTCTTTTTCCACTTTTCTACCCATCTCATATTCTTCCTTCTTTTCTTCCTTACTTCCTTCTCCATTTGCCTTCTATTACCCCCCCCATACTTTCTAACCATCTCATTCTTACATTCTTCCTTCATATTCTCCTTCATATTCTTCCATCTGCCTTTTATTCTTCCTTCATCCTTTTTCTACTTTTCTACACATCTTCCTTCTTGCTTTCCTTCCATCTCCATCTGCCTTCTATTCTTCCTTTCTTCATTCAGTCATTCCATCTTTGTTTACCTTCTATTCTTCCTTCCTTCTTTTACTACTTTTGCCTATCTCTTATTCTTTCTTCCTTCAGTCATTCCATCTGCATCTGCCTCTTATTCTTCCTTACCTTCCTCCTTCATTCCTTCTTTTCTGTCTCCTGTCATTTCTCTTTTATTTGCTTTCTTGCTTTCTTCCTTTCATCCCATCCTTTCGTACTTTCCTTCCTATTTTCCTTCCTTCCTTCTCTTGCCTGACACCATCTGTTTGTGTGTTTATTTGTATGGCTCTGTAGATTGTAATGCAGGGCACAGTGGCTGTAAATGCATCCCAACAATCTGATTTCTCCCACTCATCTGTCACTCAGTAATGCAGCCTGCCACATTTTCCAACGTTTTCCACATATACATACTGACACAAACATACAGAGAGAGTCCCTCAGACAGTGCAAGCCACCAAAGAGCAAACGCGTCTATACGCTGTCTTGCACACTCGCATAAATATGTACTTTTGCAAGAATTGTCAGGAATTGCTTTAAGTAAGACCATTATCTTTTTGTTATGCTTATGGGAGTTTGAGATGTGATCTTGCCAATGTTCTGGTCAAACATGGGTACAAAAACAACTAAGATCACATCTCCTTATAAGTTTAAGGAATATGTGTATATTTGTGTAGGTTTTAAGGAACACACTCCATAGCTTTCACATGGATTATATCATCATTTCATAAGTTAGACATACACATTATTGAGTCTTTCATAAAGTTTTACAGTTTAATAAAACAGAGCTAGGGACATGTATAAAACGTTCTTTCCAACAGTCTGTCTACGTAACTTTCCCACAGTCTATCCTGCCACTCTGACCATGAAATAATTGTTTGCCACTGTAGTTCATTTTGTTTGTGTGTTACTGGTTTTGTTTAGGAGGTTCTCCAGTGTTGGCACCAAAAATATATGCAGCACCCCCTGAACATAGCCCTGCCCATATGCCACCCATAGGCTCCGCCCCTTTGCATGTTAACCTTCAGCTTTTCAGAAAGAATGTCTCTGAGCTCCGCCTTCAGCTGCAACATATGAGACAACTACAGGTAATAAACCATAAAATCTATTATAAAACTTAGTGTATTACTGTAGTTGTAGCATATATTTTGCCCTGTGTTTATTCCATGTAAATACAAAAATATGAAATGCTCCAACTCTGAAATCTGATTGGATGAGTTACGTTGGAAGCTGTAGTAAAATAGCAATTATATTTATAATCACATTTCAATTGAATTCCATATCATGTTTTAGCAACTGTAAACAACCTACAGTTATATATAATTTGTCAAACGTTTTGAAAGAATTGTTTAATCAGATTTATTATTTAAACATTGTTGCCTTTTATCATATTGCTGTTTCATCGAAGAATTAAATCTCCTGAGACTGTACATTAGTGATTTTACCATGGTTAATTGCGTTTCAGGCATTCCGCTGTAATGTTGTAAGAAAACCCCTTAACCATGTTAAAATCACTGTACTGCATGGCCTCTTATAGTTTACCAGTGGTATTATCTCATATTGTTTGCCATCTGCCATTATCATTCAATGAATTGTAATTTTCAGTAACATTAGCTGAAGTAATGGTCATGTGTATGATTGCAGATTCAGAATCAGGAGTGTGTGCGTGCTCAGATCAAGCATGCAGAGCAGGAGATCAGTGTGAAACTGGCTGAATTGCTGAGACGACAGGACGATCCAGCACAGAAACAGAGAACACTGGTGGAAGAAGAGAGACACAGATATCTCACCATGCAGGAGAGAGTACTCGCACAGCTGGGGTACGACACACCAGAAAATCTGAAATTCACCTTCCTGTGGGCAAACAAATACCATTCATTTTCAGTCATTTCTCATAATAATCATTGCAGCCTCTGTTTTAACTCATAACCCTGCTCGCCCTGCTGTGTGTAAACTGTAATTAAATCCCTCTTTAATTTAGCTGGTTAACTAGCATGGTCTGCAGACAGCTGTAAACATGCAAAACAGCGCAGTGGGAATTAACACTAGCCAGAGTAGATCAGGAACCGTATTAACGCTCTGTTTTCCTTGGTTTTTCGCCAGAGCCTGGTCAGCAGAGCTCTCTTGGTGCCTTTGAGCTATGAAACGTTGAGCTAACAAGGACAGTTTGACTTTTACACATGTGGTGGCTGGGGAATGTGGCAGGAAAACAATATTTAACTTGTGTTTCTGAAAGAAGATGTGAATTTAGCTGGACCATTAGGCTTTGTCTTTATGAAAACTACCATATAATGCAGAAATAGAATTTAGTTTTATATCATGCATTGCATTATGATATGTTTTAGCTATTTGAAGGCGTTTATTATTATGAAGGAAAATGCATGTAGGAAGTGACCCTTACAAAAAAGTACATGGTACTGTAATGGTATAAGACTGTATTACCATAGTACTACATGGTGCTTATAATTGTAATTGTATCTTAATAATGTACAAAGGAGTGTTCTTTTGCTATAAGAAATTGAATCCATAAACGTAAACATTTTGTGCATTGTGACATGATTGTCATATAATGTAAGGTGAAAATAAGCAAAAATTTTTTTTTTTAAATAACTACATTTTGTACTTACATTTAAATACTTGCATAAGTACATTTGTAATTTAAAGTTGTGAGCATAAATCATGATAGTTCTACTAAATGTAATTTTATACTAGAATTCTACTTTACAAGTTTAGAGTGCCCTCTAGTGGCACAGTGAGGAAATTATTTTTCCTTTCAGTAGAAATTAGTGACATCCTCTCTTTCGCTCTCTGTGTTTGTGCGTATGTGTGTGTAGGGTTCTGGAGCAGTACGTGGACACTCTGAAGAATGACTCCAGCTCTACTTTGTCAAAAAGAGCTGTGACTCTGAAGGAGGTAGAGGAGGGAGCCGTCAGCCTGCGCAAAGTGGGAGAGAACCTGGCTGGACTGAAAGGTATCAACATAAAAGTGCAGCTTCAGCTACTCATTGACATTAATTAGAACTGTAACATCATAAAATCAACTGGGCTCATCATCAACTAGATATTTTTTTTCTGTTTTGAGGATGTTTCAGTTGTTGCCTTGGTTACCAGATGTTGAGTATTCCCTGTTATTTGAACATGTCAGCATCATAAAACATTTGGTAGTTGTAAGATTTGTGTCCCTGGAGGTAAAGGAGTTATCACAGCATTGTAAGGAACCAACACAACACACATGGCCTTTGACACTGTTTTTCACTTGCTTACAGTGCTCTTATGACATCTTTACCCTGAAAAGTTTAGCACAATTTACACCTCCAGGGAAAATATAATGTTTCATAATACTGACATGTCTGAAAAGGTTGAAATGCTGGGCTTTCCCCATTACTAGACAGCTAATGAAGCCCCTCAGATGAAATTTTTACAGATTGATTTGACGTAATTTGAACGTAATAATTTTGCAATATTTGTCCAAATTGCCACAGTTTTTAGTATACAAAGACACAGTAACAGGGTTGACAAACAAATGATCAGTCTATAATTTTAATTTATAAGGTTAATTTGAACAGTGAGAGACAGAATAACAACAAATAAATCCAAAAAAACACATGTCAAAAATGTTATAAATTGAATTGCATTTTAATGAGGGAAATAAGTATTCAACCCCTCTGCAAAACATGATTTAGTACTTGATGGCAAAACCCTTGTTGGCAATCACAGAGGTCAGACGTTTCTTGGAGTTGGCCACCAGGTTTGCACACATCTCAGGAGGGATTTTGTCCCACTTCTCTTTGCAGATCTTCTCTAAGTCATTAAGGTTTCGAGGCTGACGTTTGTCAACTCGAACCTTCAGCTCCCTCCACAGATTTTCTATGGGATTAAGGTCTGGAGACTGGCTAGGCCACTCCAGGACCTTAATGTGCTTCTTCTTGAGCCACTCCTTTGTTGACTTGGCCATGTGTTTTGGGTCATTGTCATGCTGGAATACCCATCCACGACCCATTTTCAATGCCCTGGCTGAGAGAAGGAGGTTCTCACCCAAGATTTGACAGTACATGGCCCCATCCATCGTCCCTTTGATGTGGTGAAGTTGTCCTGTCCCCTTAGTAGAAAAACACCCCCAAAGCATAATGTTTCCACCTCCATGTTTGACGGTGGGGATGGTGTTCTTGGGGTCATAGGCAGCATTCCTCCTCCTCCAAACACGGCGAGTTGAGTTGATGCCAAAGAGCTCGATTTTGGTCTCATCTGACCATAACATTTTCACCCAGTTTTCCTCTGAATCATTCAGATGTTCATTGGCAAACTTCAGACGGGCCAGTACATGTGTTTTCTTGAGCAGGGGGACCTTGCGGGCGCTGCAGGATTTCAGTCCTTCTTGGCGTAGTGTGTTACCAATTGTTTTCTTGGTGACTATGGTCCCAGCTGCTTTGAGATCATTGACAAGATCCTCCCGTGTAGTTCTGGGCTGATTCCTCACCGTTCTCATGATCATTGCAACTCCACGTGGTGAGATCTTGCATGGAGGCCCAGACCGAGGGAGATTTACAGTTCTTTTGTGTTTTTTCCATTTGCGAATAATCGCACCAACTGTTGTCACCTTCTCACCAAGCTGCTTGCCGATGGTCTTGAAGCCCATTCCTGCCTTGTGTAGATCTACAATCTTGTCCCTGACATCCTTGGACAGCTCTTTGGTCTTGCCGATGGTGGAGAGTTTGGAATCTGATTGATTGATTGCTTCTGTGAACAGGTGTCTTTTATACAGGTAACAAACTGAGATTAGGAGCAGTCCCTTTAAGAGTGTGCCCTAATCTCAGCTCATTACCTGTATAAAAGACACCTGGGAGCAAGAAATCTCTTGATTAAGAGGGGGTCAAATACTTATTTCCCTCATTAAAAATGCAATTCAATTTATAACATTTTTGACAAATTTTTTCTGGATTTTTGTTGTTGTTATTCTGTCTCTCACTGTTCAAATGAACCTACCATTAAAATTATAGACTGATCATTTCTTTGTCATGAGGGCAAACGTACAAAATCAGCAGGGGATCAAATACTTTTTTCCCTCACTGTACTCACCCTCATGCCATCCCAGAAGTGTTTGACTTTCTTTCATCTGCTGAACACAAATTAAGATTTTTAGAAGACTATCTCTAATAGCTCTGTAGGTCCATACAATTCAAGTGAATGGTGGCCAGAACTTTGAAGCTGCAAAAAGCGTATAAATGCAGTTTAATGTAATCCATAAAAGTAATCCATACGACTCAAGTGGTTAGATCCATATATTCAGAAGTGATATGATAGGTGTGGATGAGAAACTGATCAATATTTAAGTCCTTTTTCTTTAAATACTATAAATCGTTTTTGCCGTTTTTGTGCATATTGCCACCTACTGGGCAGGGAGGAGAATTTACAGTAAAAAGGACTTAAATATTGATCATATCGATTTTTGGGTGAACTATCCATTTAAAGAGTTGCCTTCTTTCTTTAGAAAAATTTCTAAATTAATGTATAATAAAAGTTGACATCAGCTATTCATTGTTTTAATATTTTTTTACACATATGTAGCCTATATGAAGGATACACATGGCACCATTTTGGTAGAATGACCCTCGATCCCTTCTCTCTCGCAGGAGATTTCCCAGCCTTACAGTCGCATATGCGGGCTGTGCTCAGGGTGGAGGTGGAGGCTGTCAAATTCCTTAAGGAGGAGCCGCACAAACTCGACAGCATGCTGAAGAGAGTCCGATCCCTCACGGACACACTCAGTAAAATGCGCAGGTACACTAATAGAGACAGAGACAAACCTATCAAAGTGAATATATTCACTCATATCATTTCTATTCAGGATAGAACAAGATTACAGTTTATAAAGCAAACTTTATGGGCTGTAAGTTTGCCAAGCCACATTATTATCTTGTAACTCTAAATAAATTAGTTTCATTTACTCTGCCATGCTGTGTGTGTAGTCATTAGTTTGATGTCTGGGGCTAAGTGCTAATTCCCATTTCCAGCCTGAGTGTCTGATTGGAGCAATATGGAATTCAGATATATGATGTACCTTCAGATTCCACCCACGTATCTGAGCAGCCAGAGGGTTATGGAAATGAATATTCCGTTTTTGGTTCTCCATCTCCCATTCATATTGTAATCATGCATGAGGAGAAACTCGATATAGATTTAGACAGAGGAGAGATCAGTAGCATCTGCTCCAAGTCACTTTGTCTCTCCTCTGTGTCAGACCTGATCAGACTCAAGCCTTTGGTGTTCCTTATGAATGCAGAAATGAAATCAATAACACCAGCACCCCGTGCAGCACAGGAAACCGATATGGATTTTTTTAAATGGCCAATACCAGTAACTAGAGAGCGGAAGGGGCTGATGACCAATTTAGTCATCAGCCTCTACTATTATTATGACATTTCACATTCTAAATATAAAGTAGTGATCCTAACTGACCTAAGACAGGGAATGTTTTCTACAATTAAATGTCAGGAGTTGTGAAAAACTGAGTTTAAATGTATTTGGCTAAGGTGTATGTAAACTACTGGCTTCAACTGTATGTTTAGGCCTAATAGTTATTTTTGCTTAGCAAGCACCATTATTGACTGTTTTCAAACAGATTTCTTAAACATTTAGAATTGGTTGAGCCAGTGTTGCTACGTTAGAACGCTCAAACAATAAGAACAATGTTGAAAGCATCACAGTCACAGTGTTCACCGTTTTCTGGGAGATCAACTCCCAAATTACTCACTTATAGTTGTCTATGCATATTAATGTGGAACAGGGGAAAAAAAATACATGTTTTTATTTTAGGTTTTCTATGTACAGTAGAATCAATTTACTGATTTTCACTTTTTTTATTTTGTTTGATTCTCTAGGTGTGCCACAGATGGCCTGCTCAAACCTTCAGACCCGGTTTCCTTATCCCATTCTACTGCCTCTGAAAAAACAGAATCAGCCATCGTTGTTGAATCCCTTGAAACTGTCTCACTCACATCTCAGAGTTCTACTGTGAGGTCAGAGGTCATAACCTCTAACCCTGTGGCGATCCACCATTCCCAGACCTCTCCTGTAGCTTCACAACAGTCCCAGCAATCAACAGCACCTTCACCCAATCCCCCTGCCACCCCACAGAGACGAGAGTCTACCCCTTCACCCACCAAACAGCTCAAAAAACCTACAGCATCACTTGAGCAGACACAAATACAGAATAACACCAGTAATGGAGTCTCTAGTAATGGCATTCATGGGAAAGGACCTTCTCCAAACTTGTTCACTGAAGAGATCCATGCAAGTCACAACAAAACCAAGAACAGGGCAGTTTCAATAGAGGTGAGCAATACTGCTACCTTTGTAGCACACAAGAAGGAACATTCTAAAATCATGTTGGGACAACGTGTTTCATTAGGTTTTGCACTCAATTGTTTTGTCCATGCCATGCCAGTGCATGCTGTAGTAAATGCAAAAGAGGGGCTGATTCAACAAATGCAATGACAATTTGAAATTCATGTATTTCAATTCAACTTTTCACTCAAATTGTTATTCCTATTATATAATTTGTAATGCAATACATTGTATTAAATATAAAAAACTATGTAAAATAGAGCCATTTTCACTGGTGTCTCAGACCTTTGGACCCCACAGTGCATTTTAAATTAGTTTAGTTTAAAGCAAGCTCTTTGATTGGTCTCCAGGCTGCAGAGAGAGAATGGGAAGAGAAGAGGCAGAACATGGGTCATTATGATAGGCAGGAGTTTGAGCGGATGCTCCAGGAAGCAGAGGCCAACATGCTGAGAGGAATCCCAAACCTGGAGGTGCCCAGTGAACCCGAGAGCTCCTCTGCTTCTCCTTCAGTGCCTACTGCCTCCCTGGAGGAGACGGTGGAAAAAAATGAGCAAATAAATGTACCAACAGAGCAAAGTAAGAGAAAAAAAGACTGTCAGTACTCCAGAAAGTATTATTTGTACATATTTAAAGACATATTCCAGGTTATTTTCAACTTAATGTCTATGAGCTGCATGTGTGACAAGCTGTTGATTACCACAGAAAATGATTTTGTCTAAGTTTGTAAATCTAAACGTAAAACATGGTTACGGTAAATACACTTACAATGGAAGGGAATCAGGCTAGTGGGTAGCTCCAAAAAACATTTAAAATATGTAACTATCACACTGTTTTGAACCCATAACCATAAAACTTACATATGTTGGCATAAAATTGAAGTGATGGAATCACCAACTTACCAAAGTTATTTTACAGTATATCCAATCCTTTAACTCATGTCAACACATTTCCAGTTAATTTATACATACTAGGAGATTAAATTATTGTCTTTAGTAATCAGCATGCCACAGATGATGCATATAGAAATTAAGTTAATAACACTATTAATGGAATAGTTCACCAAAAAATTTAATTTCTCTCATCATTTATGTTCTACAGAATACAAACAAAGATTTTAAGAAGAATACGTCAACTCTGTAGGTCCATACAATGCAAGTGAATGGTGACCAGAACTTTCAAGCTCTAAAAATCACATAAAAGCAGCATAAACATAATCCATATGACTCCAGTGGTTAATTCAGTATCTTTACAAGTGATATGTTAGGTGTGGGTGAGAAACAATAAATTCCCTCTCTGCCCAGTAGGTGGCGATATGCACATTTGGTGAATGTTAATCACCAAAAGCAAAAGAAGAAAATTTAAAAGTAAAGAATGTTAGTAAAAATGACTTAAATATTGATCTGTTTCGCACCCAAACCTATTATATCACTTGTGGAGATGTGGATTTTACAAAAGGAGTCTTATGGACAATCTTTATTCTGCTGTATGTGCTTTTTGGTGCTTCAAAGTTCTGATCATCATTTGCTTGCAATTATAGACCTATAGAACTGAGATAATTCTTCTAAAAGAATTTGTGTTCAGTAGAAGAAAGTAAGTCATACACATCTGTAATGGAATGAGTACATGATGAGAGAATTTAAATTTTTGGGTTAACTATCCCTTAAAGGTGTTGCCATAAACTGTATTTTATTTTTTTAATAAAAAAAATATATATATATATATATATTATTTTGTTTTGTAGATGACAGTCTGCCTGAGCCAAATTCTGAGAAGCCTACAAAGACTGCTCCAGAGAAACCCCCCAAACCTCTGGAGAAACCAGTTAAAACAGCCTTGGAGAGGCCTCTCAAGCCCAGCCTATCCATCAAATCCACCCTCGAGAGACAGAGCAAGGCTCAGGAAAAAGTTGTCAAGCTTCAGAGCACAGAGAAGGCCAACAAGTCCCCGCCTCCACCCCCACCTCGAAGAAATTACCCCACCACAACTGGAATGACCACCACCCGCTCAGGAGAGGTCATTTACACCAGCCGAAAAGAATCTGTTACAGCACAGGTGTGTTTGTAGGACATATTTCATGTAAAAGGGATACATTAGTCCTCATATTGCTTGACTTTCTTTCTTCTGTGAAACACAAAATGAATTGTGGTAGAATGACAGCCTTAGTCATTCTCAGCCTCATTCTTTCACTTTCATTGCATCTTTTTTCCATACAATGAAAGTTAATTGTGATGGAAGAAGAAAGTCACATGGTATTGAACAGAATTAACATTTTTGGGTGAACTATCTCATTAACCATCCTTTGTAGGAGTGTGACGATGAGCCCACCAGTCTAGTGTCTCATCCCGAACCAAAGAGCCCTCCAGAGACGAAGCCCAAACCCAACACCCCTCCACCTATATCAGCCTCAGCCATCACTGAGGAAGAGGATGAGGGAGACAAGATAATGGCAGAACTTCAGGTGAGATACACAAACACACTTAAGCAAATAAATGTTAATGCACAATTATAACCCAAATAGTACAAACATTTACATACAGATATGCTGACTTACTCTCACTGACTCTAAAATATTAAGTGTCTTGATCTTTAAAATGTCTTGGGTGTGAGGTTGCTGTGGTGTGGGTGTTAAGATGCTTTTGTGTTTGTGCCCTGTGGCTCATCTGTGGTTCCCTGTGGTTTCATTTCCTGTGCTGTAGATTAGTTTCTATTCACACAGTTCATTAAATACTCATAGTAGTTCTCATATTTTAATAAAAAAATATTCATACATTTTCTGTAGTTAACCTCCCACAATCTGATTAATCCTTCTGAGACTTTTTGTAGGCAAAATAATCAACTTTTATCTTTTTTAATTCTCATTAATGGAGATCACATTAATATAATTGACCCCTCAGTTTTGTATAGGGTCCAAAAGTCTATTTGCCCCACTATTTTTCATTATGAAATATTATTAGCATAGCTGTTTGAATAATACGTTGAAATGAAAAATTTGTAGGGAATTCATTATTCCTCATAATTACACTCTAGTGAAAGCTGTTATTTGAGTTAGCCAATAATAATATTATCATGCACATTTCCAGTGTAGGTCATTTATATTGCAGTGTAATTTTTGAACGTCTTTGCCCATTTAAATAATGGGTGTATTTCAGTATTTAACCCCGTTCCCTCGCTAATTCTTCTCTTCAGGTTTTCCAGAAGTGCTCTGTTAAGGAGGTAGGGCTCAAGGGTTTGATAGAGCCACAGATCAGAGAGCTAAGACCTGGGGCCTTACTGCCCCTTAAAGATAAGAAGGTAAAGGATATGATGTCCTTTATTAGGCCCTCCAAATGCCTGCCTGTGCCAGCCGCTTGCCCCTGATGGCTGTCCTTACAATGCTTGTTTGGCTTTCTTACCCTCTGCTATCTTCCTCTGTACACTCTTGTGATGGGAATCTGACACCGAAAGTGTTCTCACTGTTGTATTATTTTATATCCTGTTTCTAACCTTTTATTTCTACTGAACTCATAACCTGTGCTGATTGTAATGATGTAGTGTGAGCCAAAAGGGGAAAAAGTTCCCATTTCAAATTTTATTGGCTATGTTTGTTTTGAGTCATCCAATCAATAAACTAGATTTTCAACATTCTGCTGTCAAAGGGTGTTGTGTGTGTTTTATTTATTTAATAAGCTGTTTTAGAAGAAACTAAATTATTTCAGTTGGACGCAATCTGATATCCAAGAAAAGTAAATGTTACACTGAGTTTACATTAAAAACGGCTTACATAATTAATATTCTACAATATACAGTACACTAGCATTATGTTTCTTAACCTTTTAGGGTTGAGCATAATCAAAATGTATAGATTCGGCAGATTTATAGGTAAACTCATTAGAGGAAATATTTATACTTGCAATCTAGCCTCAAAGTGTCCATAAACCTTTTGAATCATGGTTATGCAGAATGTACTGTAGCTTAGACTTTGTTTGCGTCGTTTGTTTCGAGACTGATGTTTCAAGTCTATAGAGGAAAATTTCAGCTAGCAGTCTGTAGTTCAGAGTTCATTGTTTGATCTTCTCACTTTGCTGCATGCCTGCTTTAAACCTCCCAACTTATCTAATGGTTTTCAGTCTCACTTTCTTTCTCTACCTCCATTGCACCTCTGCCCTTTTACTGAACATTTCACCATATTTTCTCACTTGTGCTAAAATGTATGCAGTATGATATCTGATTTACAAGTGAAATCATAAGCAAACTTTTTACTATTAAAATTATTCATTACTTTATTCAGAATTGCTAAACCTTCATTGTAATACTCTTGTCCTCTTTATGTTGTATGGTTTACATTACTATAGATAAATCAATCTCCCTGGGAGACTGGTTGATCTATATTTCCAGCTGTAGTATATTATTGACATCATAATTGTTAGAAACTGATGATATAACAAATCTTCCAAATTAAACCTATTTTGGTATGTATGGTCCAAGAATGTATCTCTTCAAATGCAGTCCATTTTAAATTCAACCTGTAGCTTAAGGTTCTCAATGGTCTTAGAGTAGTTTGTAGACTGAGATTGGTTCTTTGTGAAGTGATGTTGTTCCCCACAAACCACAGAATACAGACAAACAAGAAGACAAGAATCCAGACACAGATGAGAATGGCAACAGTACAATCCGTCAGAGTCCTGGGGTGAGCAGTAGTGTTTACTACAATAATAACATACTTATCATAACCTCTACTGACTTTAAAAGTCAATGGATTCATAGAAATTGAATCTTTAAGTTGTTATGATGGTGTTAGCTCCATGGTGTTAACCCAAAGTTACTCCCTGAGGATTGTTCCAAATAAAGTGTGGGCAGTGATTGACTTTACTGTAATCCTATAGAAACCCAGTTATGGCACATACATTTGTAGAACATAATACCAGGGATGATATCTATGAAAACGTTAACTAATTTAAAATTTCATTCTTTTTCTCCAACCTTTGACCTATTAAGGTCATCTACTATGTCACAGCTCAGATCTCCAAGAGTACTCCATCAGCGCCAGAGGAATCCTCAGAGCATAGGGAGGCATCACAGTCGCCCCCGTCACAGGTGTCACATGTCAGTGCTTCTGAACAGTCCCAAAGCCAGCTGCAGGTATCCACTAATAAGTCTGGTGCCCTAAAGAATAGTGACCCAGCCAGCTCTTCTAGCTCTCTGGCCCAAAACCAGCTGACTCGTTTGGCCTCACTGAAGTCCAATCCACCCTCTCCATTGAAGGAAGTTCCAGGTAGCCCAACTCAAGGGAAAGTTCATGTGGTCAAGGCCGCTCAAGTGCAGGTTAGCATAGAAGAGAGGGTGGAGTCTCCAACAGCAATTTGTTCACCAGTCTCTTTTGGAGACTCTGAAACCATATATTCGAAAGCAGTGCCTGTTGGGCCACATTCAGAAATGCCTTTGCTTGGCTCATCCAAGGCAAGGGAAAGGAAATTTGAGGAAATCGAAGAAAATGATGAAGCCTTTCTCAGTCCTGATCTGTCAGAAGAAGAGCCACCTCCACCTCCACCTCCACCTGATAACTTTGCCTTCATTATCACTAATACGAAGGTACAAGCACTTTCCACTGGAGAGTACCAGCAGCTTGTCAATGCCAAGAAAGGTAATGTGCAGACTGTAACTTTTGGCTGCAAACATCCAAGGGGTTCTGATAGTGGCTCGGCATCAGGAGGCGATGTTAATTCCAGTGGTCCCCCTGGTGCTGACAACACCAGTAAAAAGCCAGTTATTATCATCTTTGATGAGCCAATGGACATCCGCTCAGCCTACAAACGCCTCTCTACAGTCTTTGAATGTGAGGAGGAGCTTGAGCGAATGCTTACAGAAGAAAGGATAGAGGAGGAAAATGAGGAAACTGAAGAGGAATGGAATGCAGGAGTGAAGGTCACTGGTCAAGGTACTGGTAGAACTTCTCCTGCAGATGTCACGGACAGTCAAGCAACAAACTCTTCAGGAGATGCAAAACAAGATGGTAAGAAGAAGTTCAAGCTTAAGTTCCCCAAGAAACAGCTAGCAGCGTTATCGCAAGCCATTCGCACTGGTACCAAAACAGGCAAAAAGACTTTGCAGGTTGTTGTCTATGAGGATGAGGAAGAGTCAGACGGAACTGTCAAACAACACAAAGAGACCAAGAGGTTTGAAATAGCTTGTTCGAAAACGGAGTCCTCAAAATTGAATCCCCAGGAACCTAATGGCCGAAATAATGAGATTCGCAAGAGTACCTACAAAACCCTTGACAGTCTAGAGCAAACTATAAAACAGTTAGAGAACACAATCAGTGAAATGACACCAAGATCTTCTGAAGACACAGAAACTTCTGAGAACCCTGAAATTAAGGACAGCAATGTTGGGGAGAGTTCAGGGCACAAAGAGAAAGGAATGTTTCCCAAAACCTTGGTTCCCAGGTCTTTTACAGTCAGTAAAGGTCCTGGTCTCCGAAAGAAGGCCAAGCCACAGCTTCTTCCTCGGCCTGCCATCATACCAACTGCAGGGGTCTCAGTTACACCAGTTCCCACCCAACAGGTCTCTCTCTAGTTCCCACCACTTTAACAAGACTGTGGGTTTGTCCCTCTCCTCTTCCTCAAAATTCCACCCTAACCAGTGACTTCTAGAGATCCTTAACCTCTACTGTGGTGGAGGGGACTATCTGTCGGATCTAAACTTTTTTTAACATATTTTTATAAATATGGTGTGTGTTTTTTTTCTGGAGTGGTGTTCCATGAATATACATTTGTGTGTTCAATGATGGTGCTCTAACCTTGGGTTAAAGTAGCCAAAAACATCCAAAGTGTCTTAGAATCTCATAATGTTCTTGGATGTGGGTTCTAAGGCAGTACTTGACACAAAAACACTTGTTGGTCCCCTGGGCTGGTTTGCATGCATCCTTATCTTTCTCTCTTTGGTACACATACTCTAAAGTGTCATGGTGGTACCACAGATGTTTTGTGCAGGCTTTGACTTGCTGTGTTTGCAAACCACCTCCAATATGGCTCTTTGTGTTTCTTTCTTTTTATTCCTTTTCTCTTCTGTTTGGTTTGAATCCCTTTTGCAGAATGCCAGCGTGGTCTCACCTACTAGTCGGATGCCGGTGCCTATTTCTGCCAAGGCGAGGCAGCAACCAGGCACCTCAGACAAAGAGAGGGCAACAAAACAGCAAAAGCTACAGGACTCTCAGAGGCAATTCCGCCAGGTAGTTTTATCGTAGGACCACTTGTCCTGCCAGAAAGACACACACACCTAGATACTGATTGAATGAGAGGAAAGTTAGTTGTTGCAGGGCTTGTGTTGAGAGGGAAAGGAACTAACAAAGAAACTGATCAGACCGAGAAAAAAACTGTTCTTTGGCGAAAGCAACTATGCTGAACGCCATCTTTGAACTGCTGACGTTGTCTTTTGCTACATTTTCAATGGGCTGTGACCAAAGGCAACTGACTGTTAGTTCATAATACCATTGAATGCTTCTGCATGTTTGCTTTGCTTGTGGCTTTGGTTCTGATATATGCGACAAGAAAGATAAACTGAAACACCACATCCACTGCTTATCTAACATTGTTTACCCCACTGGATGCTTAGAATAAAACCCACTGACATCTAACCCCACACACTACAGTGTCTGTGACACTCCAACTTCCCTTGCAAGCCAGGATGTTTCTAAATACTAAACCAGTTTTCAGACCTTTTCATCTGTTTACCTCTCAGAGGAATTCCCAAACCTCCTGCCCAGGAAACACCCTGTACTAAGTCTCCGTAATTCTGGACACCTCCCCATATTGTACCTCTTTCACTCCTCCTGAAGGTCTTCCTTTGGTCGGAAGCACTGGTTGCATTTTCACTGCATTACTCACTCTAAAACTCACAAACCTACCTGTCCCTCACCTTCCCTTACCTTTCCGACTTTTATTGTATTCAAAGTTAGATTTTTGTTTTAAAACCCTGAAGGCATTTTGTCTCCTTATGTGTGCTTAGTTCTTTCATTTATAAATGTAGTTTCTGTGTCATTGATAATCTCTTGTGATTAACTGTAGATCCCAGTAGTATGTTAAACATATGTTAGAAGTTAAACATGCCTAGAGATATTAATCATATTTTAATCATGAGTTCCCTCATTGTTGACAATCAGTGTGTTCTGGCGTCTTTGTTTGCAGGCTAACGGAAGTGCTAAGAGATCTGGAGGAGATCACAAATCCACTTCTACCATGCCTGCTTCTAAAATTCCAGCTTTTTCCTCCTCTAATGCAGGAAAAGGCTTGTCCCAATCTGATTCGACTAATATTGTTAATTCTTCCTCTCCTTTATCTTCCTCCCTTCCTGCTAGCAAATCCTCCATCCCTCCACCTCGCTCCAGTTCCACCTCCCCCTCTAATGGTTCTATAAAGTTTTCCCCTCCCATTCACAGTACTAAAGGCATGTCTATTCCCACACAGACACAAAACGGTCGACACTCCACCTCTTATTCATCTTCCTCTTCCTGTTCCCATTCCCCTCTGTCCCCGACTATGTTGAGTCAGAATGCAAAGAGTATCCGCACCATTCACACACCCAGCTTCACCAGCTACAGTCGGTCGCACAGCGGGAGTGCCGGTAAATCAGCTATTCCCACGGTAATGGTCGCTAAGGATGCTGCATAGAATGCTTGGCTGCTCTGCTGCCATTCGCTTAGCTCTTAAAGGGACAAATCACCCAAAAAATGAACATTACTGCTATCATGTTGTTCCAAACCCATATGACCTTTTTTCTCAAGAAGAACACACAAGCAGATGTTAGGCAGAATGTTAATCTCCTCAATCGCCACTTTCACTTTCATTGTATGGAAAAAATGAAATTAAAGTAAAAGGTGACCTAGACTTACATTAGGTATTCTACAGAAGAAAAAAGTCAAACAGGTTTGAAACAAAATGGTGGGGAGTAAATTATGACAAAATTAGCATTTTTGGGTGAACTATCATTTTAATGAGTTGGCGTCACTCCTGATTTACTTGTATTCATCAGTGTTTTTTTTTTGTTTTTTTTATTCTGGTAATACTGTTGTATCAAGTGTTCAGAGTGAACTCTTTTTGATTTTAACTTGCATGTCAACATTTGTTCACATTACATTATTGTCTATGTTCAAACAGATCATCATTCATTATTATAAGTGTTTGAAACTTGAATCTCTGCATACTCTTGACATTGAATCATAATGACACAGATAACAATAAACCTTTTCATTGTAAAAACTAAGAGATCTAGTTCAGTTGCAGAGAGCAGGCTCTTGATCAAGAATTTTACAGAGCACTTCATTTGAAAAGAATGAATATTTATTTTTCATAAAAGTTGAAGAGACTTAAAAGAAAAAAGTATGCATAAGTGATCATATAGTGTAAACTATGTAAGCAATGTGTTAATAAAATGATTGTATTTGATTATCTTCATTTTTACATTGTTGTTGTAAGTTGACAGACATTGTTTGTAGCCATTATAAACCCTCTAAGTTAAACAAGTACTGTAAATGTACTAACCATTAACACAAACTTACTTCAACATTTTCTTTTTGTCTTTCTCATGCACTGCCAGTGTCTTTAAGATTTTTTTTTTTTATTATAAAATGACAACAATTTTGCAACAAAAATATATTTCTTTTCAGTAGTTGTGCCTATTTGCCAAAGTTGTTTGTAGACATGACCTTGTTAGACAGTACATGTACATTTAGGATAGGTTATACCCAGCTTAACCTACCTATTTAAAAAAAAAAAAAAATCTTAATTTGATCAGTTTATAGCTCTTAAATTAATGAGGATTGATGTCTAAATGTAAACTAAACATTGTAGTGATTGATGAAACTGCTTCAAACTACCCATGTATATATATACTGTAACTTCTCTATTTCAGAGATTGTCTTTAGTTTAGTTAGCATATTGTACCAAAGTTTATTTCTATGCATGCCTATATAAGATTATAAAAGCAAGAGAGATTGTAATAGAAGAAATTCATGCTTGGACAGATTTGTAAATAAATATGTTTCCTTTGGTTTTGTATAGCTTTAACTGCAGAGGCAATCTGTGCAAAAAGTCTGTAGCTATAAAACAATAAAGTTGCTGCATGCTTGTCATTCACATGGCCTCTGATCACTGACTAACAGTTCAAGATGAAATAATGGTTTGTCCAACGCAGCACTGCAAGTCCTATTAAACATTCTGGCAAATACATTGGTTAAAATGACTTCTGATATTTCTATCCTATACACATATTTTTACATCTTTAAACTTGCATAGGAATGCCATTCAAAAGAAACATTATGATCTGTGTTCAAAACCATTTAAAGGTTTTGACTCACCTGACTGAATTTATTTCTCATGATATTAAATGCTGAAATTAGTTTTGGATACAAACAGGGGCGAAAATGTCATCAAAATGTTGGGGGGGCAATAAACATAACAATTCTCAAGAGCAATTTTGAAGGGTTTTTTTTGTTGTTGCCCCGTTTGCATTTGTATTATTTTATTTCTTAAACAATTATTTTAAGAATATATCATTGTATTATTTACAATACACATATTTTAATTATATTTTAGGGGGGACAACCCTCAGATAGGGGGGTCCTGACCCCACCGACCCCTCCGCGATTTCCGCCTATGGATACAAACATAAGTGGTACATATGCTCACCAAACACTTTATTAGGCACACCTGTACACCTACTTAGTCATGCGATTATCTTTTCAACCAATCGTGTGGCAGCAATGCAGTGCATAAAATCATGCAGATACGAGCCAGGGGCTTCAGTAAATATTCTTATCAAATATCAGAATGGGGGAAAAAAAATATCTCAGTGATTTCAAGCATGGCATGACTGATGGTGCCAAATGGCTGGTTTGAGTATTTCTGTAACTGCTGATCTCCTGGGATTTTCATGCACAACAGTTTCTAGAAATTACTCAGAATGGTGCCAAAAACAAAAAAACATCCAGTGAGTGACAGTTCTGCAGACAGAAACACCTTGTTGATGAGAGAGGTCAATATGAGTGGGCATCATCTGTGTACCTCAGCAGAAGTCGAGATTCATCAGACTAGGCAATGTTTTTCCAGTCTTTAACTGTCCAGTTTTGGTGAGCCTGTGCCTACTGCAGCCTCAGCTTTCTGTTCATGGCTGACAGAAGTGGAACACAATGTGGTTGTCTACTGTTGTAGCCCATCCGCCTTAAGATTCAACGTGTTGGGCATTCTGAGATGCTGTTATGCTCGCTACAATTGTACAGAGTGGTTATCTGAGTTACCGTAGAATTTCTGTCAGCTCAAACCAGGCTGTTTATTCTCTGTTGACCTCTCTCATCAACAAGGCGTTTACATCCACAGAACTGCCACTCACTGGATGTTTTTGGCCCCATTCTATGTAAACTCTAATGACTATTGTGAGTGAAAATTCAAGGAGATCAGCAGTTTTTTTCCATTAACTGAAGCCCCTGACCCATATCTGCATTATTTTATGCATTGCACTGCTGCAACACAATTGGCTGATTAGATAATCGCATGAATATGTAGGTGTACAGGTGAACCTAATAAAGTGGTTGGTGAGTGAATCTATAGCTGTAGTCAGAAATTTACATACAGATATATTGTTTCACTTTTAATTGACTATATCATAATTCCAGTAGGTCAGAGGTTTACTCTGTTAACTGTGCATTTAAGCAGCTTGGAAAATTCCAGAAAATTATGTTAAGCCTTTGGACAATTAGCCAATTAGCTTCTTATAGGAGGTGTACTGAGTTGGAGGTGTACCTGTGGATGTATTTTAAGGCCTACGTTCAAACTCAGTGCCTCTTTGCTTGACATCATGGGAAAATGAAAAGAAATCAGCCAAGACCTCAGAAATAAAATTGTGGACCTCCACAAGTCTGGTTCATCCTTGGGAGCAATTTCCAAACACCTGAAGGTACCATGTTCATCTGTACAAACAATAGTATGCAAGTATAAAAACCATACAGGCATCATACCACCCACGAAGAAGGCGCATTCTGTCTCCGAGAGATGAATGTAGTTTGATGCGAAAAGAGCAAATCAATCCCAGAACAACAGCAAAGGACCTTGTGAAGATGCTGGAGGAAACAGGTAGACAAGTATCTATATCCACAATAAAACGAGTCCTATATCGACATAAACTGAAAGGCAGCTCAGCAAGGAAGAAGCTACTGCTCAAAAACCGCCATAAAAAAGCCAGAGTACAGTTTGCAAGTGCACATGGGTACAAAGATCTTTTTAGAGAAATGTCCTCTGGTCTGATGAGACAAAATTTTTACAGATTGGCCATAAAGACCATTGTTAAGTTTGGAGGAAAAAGGGTGAGGCTTGCAAGCCGAAGAACACCATCCCAACCGTGAATCATGGGGGTGGAAGCATCATGTTGTGGGGGTGCTTTGTTGCAGTAGGGACTGGTGCACTTCACAAAATAGATGGCATCATGAGGAAGGAACATTATGTGGATATATTGAAGCAACGTCTCAAGACATCAGCCAGGAAGTTAAAGCTTTGCAATTGGTTCTTCCAAATGGACAATGACCCCAAGTATACCTCCAAAGCTGTGGCAAAATGGCTTAAGGACAACAAAGTCAAGGTATTGGAGTGGCCATTACAAAGCCCTGACCTCAATCCAACAGAAAATCTGTGGACAGAACTGAAAAAGCATGTGCGAGCTAGAAGCCATAAAAACCTGACTCGGTTACACCAGTTCTGTCTGGAGGAATGGACCAAAATTCCAGCAACTTATTGTAAGAAGCTTGTGGAAAGCTCCCCAAAAGGTTAAACAGTTTAATGGCAAAGCTACCAAAAACTAACAAAGTGTATGTAAACTTCTGACCCACTGGGAATGTGTTGAAATAAATAATTCTCTCTACTATTATTCTGACATTTCACATTCTTAAAATAAAGTAGTGATCCTAAGACAGGAAATGTTTTTTACGATTAAATGTCAGGAATTGTGAAAATGTATTTGCACTGTTGAAAATTTTCCCGTTAAAAAACAGTAAAGAACTGGCAGCACAGTTGCCAGCAAGTTACTGTTAAATTAACAGTATTTTACTGTTGGTGAAATTTACAGTTGTCTACCGTTTATTAAAAAAAAACAGTAATTAACTGGCAGCACGGTTGCCAGCAAGTTACTGTTAAATTAACGTTGTCTTACTGTTGGTGAAATTTACATTTGGCAACTGCTTTTGCAAATACAGCATAAAGCTGTTTCTACATTTTACAGTAATATTCTGAAAAAAGCATTGGCAGTTAGTGGATGCTTATAGTGAAATTAGTGTAAACTACAACACAAATATAATATATGGTATTGTGTAATCTATTGAGTAATGGACAGCTAGCAAAAAGGACAACTTTTCCCTCTGTGTTTTTATAGATTATTTTCTAAACCTTGTGATTTAATAAATTTCCCTGTAGCACTCTTGCTATAAAATACCATGTTTTAATACAGTGAATAAATGTAAAAGTGAAATAGTGAATTAAAAATGTAACAGAAGAAAAGCAGCTTGTAGTATTGCTTCAAAACAATCTTTTTTATTAAACTTGTGAAATTGTTTTGGGGAAAAAAGCATAAAGGACATGTAATGAAATAACTAAAATTTCAGCTCTTTAAGGGTTAGAAGTCACAACAAACAGAAATAAACAAGATGCTCCGCAAATCAGATTCTGAATTACTTTAACAAGTCTTTAACAAATTACTAATAAGTATACTGTCCAAAAAATGAACTCTGGATTCAAACATAGTGAATGACTCTATTCACCTGATTTTGAATGAATACCTGCAAAAATAAGGATGCAAGAAAACGTGTGTGTGTGTGTGTGTGTGTGTGTGTGTGTGTGTGTGTGTGTGTGTGTGTGTGTGTGTGTGTGTGTGTGTGTGTGTGTGTGTGTGTAATACTTTTAGAAAGTCCCACTCAAATTCCATAATTTTTTTAAGCAGACTGGAGACACGAGGGTTGACTGTTTTTTTTTTTGGGTGACCTTCCCATGTCCGCTTTGATATGACTCCTACAGCATTGGTGCCTTTTTCTGGATTTATCCCGATGAACCGCCTGAAAAACAAATGTGTTTGCAGAATTAGTTTACTCAAAAGAACATATACATTTGCTATATTCTTGACTATTCTTGTATTGAGAACACTTCCTTTTGCTTTGTCATGAAAAGAGAGCTTTCTTAACAATCTTTTGGGGGTAAAGGACGTGCTTTAATCTAGATGAAAATCTCTTTATTCAAGCTTTCACATAACACATCTTAGATGCTATTTTAGCTATGTTTGATAAATTGTAACAAATTCACATGATCATCATTTTGGTGTCAAAGATGAGTGTGCTTCCTTTCAAGGTTTTCACCAACACCTCACCACCGATGTCCTTTTTATTTCCTTGACATGTCATCTATGGCTGCTCACTGGGGCTCAAATAGTTAAAAGGAAATTCCTTTATTTGATGCTAGATTCCCTGTACATTATGGCCAAATTACATTGTATCAATGAAACATTAATTTTATGTAAAGCTGCTTTGAAACGATATGCCTTACCTTTGAATGAATTCCAGTGTGCATGCTGCCTCAGCTTGGTATTGAAGATTGAGATTGTAGAAAGTAGAAAAAAACAGCAGCAAGCCCAGACACAAAAGCCGACTGGATGCCCTCACAAATGATGTGCCCTCAAGGTTGATCATCCAGTGCTGAATACAGCTTCCTGTTTCACCTGAAACTTTAAAATGAAAAACTCAAGTCAGCATTGACATAAAAACATTAATGTGCCACCGCCAGATTGCAAATAAAAGCAGGGGAAATTGAAATAATTCACAGAGCCCTGTTCTTTTAACATAAGAAATAAGTTTCAACGTGTTGATCATGGACTGGTCTGGGCAGACATTTATTTCAAAATGTGTATATATCGTGTATTGTGAAATTATGTTCTCAACATTGTTAATGAGTTAGTTCAACCAAAAAATAAAATCCTGTCATCAATTACTCACCCTCATGTTGTTCCAAACCCATACAACTTTAATTTATCTTTATACAAAGATATTTTTTATATCGTTTAATAATTGTTGTCCATCCATTGAAAGTCCACATAAGTCCATGTTAAACAGAAACTCAGACATGCTTGTTAAAATTGTTGTAAGTTCTCTATGTATATGTATTGATCAGTGTTTATATGTGAATAAAAGTCTTAATGTGTGGACTTTAGAATGGACTTTAAAATGCTCGATTCATGCATTAGTGCATTAGTTTTGCAATGCATGTATGATCTTTTTGGATCTTCAAAATGTTGGTTACATGGACTTTGAAGGGAGGGACAGAAAAACCTCAGAGTTTATTAAAAATATAAGCTAAAAGCTTAAGGGTTTGTAACAACAATGGGCAAGAACATGATATAATTTTGCGCGCGCGTGTGTGTGTGTAAACTATCCCTTTAAGTGTTGAAAAGAAGTAAATGAAAATAAAAAATTTAAATTAAGTCATTAATTACTCACCCTGGTGTTGTTCTAAGGCCATAGGTTCTTTACTCGCGACCTAGGTTCTTTACTCCCGATCGCACTCTTCCATGTAATGACAGTGAATAGTGTCCAGCATCTAGCTTTTAAATAAAGAAGCAAAAGTGTCACAGAATGATCCCATGTGACTCGTGTCATATATTCCAAGTGTTCTGGGGGTATACAAACCGAAAAAACAAACCAAAATGTACTGTAAATGTACACGACACGAGACTACATAGCACATAAATTGTGAGAAATCAAGATTAATAAAATCACAATACACAATCCATGCACTTTTTTCTCCTTATAGAATATATCTGAATGTTTGTTGCAAAAACAAGTTGTGGCATTCTATAAACTATCATTCTGACTGTCATCTAACAGCTAGAGTTACAGTCCAGAAATACTTAATTGACAGCTGCTGTCAGACTCTATGTTATTATTATTCCTCACACGGTCGCAAGACGACATGTACATGAATCTGGCGTGGTGAGCTGGAACCTGCTTATGTCAGCTGTCACCGCTTACGTCACGAAGTACCGCAAACAGCCAATAGGAAAATTCAACTGCAGTAGCCACCGTTCAACCTGAAGAGGGCAGCACTCAGACGTTTTTACACCATATATTGTAGAATTAAAACACTTTATACACAAATGTCAAAAAAATTACTTGAATCAATGACCAGTACTAATAAAGCCCCATGCTTACAGATCATTAACTAAAAAAAGTTGGTTTAGGGTTTAGTTACCCTTTTAAAGCTTGATGCTGGTTGCTACTCACTGCCATTATATGGATGAGCGCAGGCAATTTCTTATATCAAACAACTTGGATCGATGCAAAAATAAAGCCACCATTAAAGTAACAATACAAACACTAGGCTACTAGTACAAAAAATAAATCACCCTCAGAAAAGAGATATGTACAGATTACAACAAGTTTACCCACATTTGAAAGCACAACGACTCCGAAATTAAGGTTTTGTCTAACGTTGGGAGGTTTCGCGAATTATGAAAAGCAAGCTGCATGCATGGTTTTAGCAACAACACCAGTCATTTTGACGCGCTACAGAGACATCGATGTAATATAAATGCAACAGTGTTTGAAGGCTTTGCAGAAACTTTGCAGAAGAATTTAACTATGTTGGATGAAACTCACTCACTCTGGAATCCAACTTCACTCACAATGTCGCAGTTGGTGCTTTTATCACTGAAACGAGCGAATGACAAAACATTTTACAGTTACAATATCCACAAATACGAGTTAGTTACAATTGCAGGAGATGTAGGCCTAATGTATTTTTCTATCGCAATGAGCAAAACAAAAGGGAACTCACCTATTATCAGTATGAAGACATGCGTGCTCACTGCAGTCTTCCGTAGGCTAGCCAAAAATACTTTTAAGTACTGTTTTGTTTCCTTCGAGCAATAAATACGTTAAAATGCCGTTATACTTTGTCTACGTCATTTCACAAAAACAAAAAAACGGCAATGTACTGCTTTTGAACATAACAGGATTATACTGTTGAAAATTTGCCGTAAATTTACAGCAATTTCTAACAGTGTGGCTAAGGTGTATGTAAACTTCTGACTTCAACTGTTTATATATAATATATATATATAATATATATATATATATATATACAGTATATACATTTAAACTTTACTATAAATATTAACTTGGATATGTAAAGGTTTTATAAGGTATTTATACTTACAATAGCCAAGATAAGCAGATGTAATCATTACACACATCAGGTAGAGATTAAGGTTAAGGTTGTGGAAGGGCTGTTTCTATGTTAAAAGTATTCACATGTCTGTGCATGTTATGTGTTTCTGATACCTCCTACATTAACTTGTGGTTTAAGTGAACAGTAAAAGAAAAATCATCAGCTGAGTTGATCTGTTGCCAAAGGAGGTAAGTCATCGTGTTGGCTGCTGAGGAAGTCTCTCAACCTGCTTGTAAGTACTCATCACACTTGTGTTCTTTATTTGAATTTAGCCTTTTAACATGTATATTTAACATGTATATTTAACATGTATATGTATAGTGTGTGATATATTTCTCTATTGTGTATTTTTTTCAGCATTTTAATACTATATGCACATAAAGATATATATGGTCTCTTTCATTTTGCTAGACACATTTTAAAAAGGAAATTAAACCATGACCCCCTCAAATAATTATAGAAAATAACATCACTGAAACCTTTGTGTTACCTGTGTGTAATCTTATAATGAAATGAAATATAAGATCCTAATATTGAAGAAAAAATATTACTATCACAGGCAACTTTTTGACCAGACTATTATTCTTCTGCAAATTGTTATTAAATGGTAGTGATTATAATAATGGTATGTATTGTAGATAAAACAATACATAATGGAAAAATAAGTTTAAAAAATATTGTGAAATGCCATAATGTTAGACATGTTCTTAGGAGGATTTCAAAACCAGTTACACACTGAGCACTTGTTCATTGTCATCGTCTGGAGTTGGAGAAATGATCTTGCATGCAGAAACCTTCCTGATACTAATTCTGACACTTGTCCTTCTCCAAACAGCAACTCATCACAAAGTATAAACCTGCACAATGACAAATCACTCTGAGGGGATTTACCAGAGCTCGCATGTGGAAAACATCCTCCTTGTGACCTTCTACATTGTAATCTTCATCATCTCGGTCCCAAGCAATGCCCTTGCACTTTGGGTGTTCTGCTGTCATGATAAGCGCAACACCCCTTCCAAAGTGTTTCTGAAGCACCTGGCCATAGCAGACATGTCTTACGTCTTGGTGCTCCCCATGCGGATGATTTATCATATGGCAGACAGTCACTGGCCTCTTGGGGAGGGGACCTGCTGCGTGGTCGGGTTCCTGTTCTTCATCAATCTCTACTGTAGCATGTATTTTATGACCTGCATCAGTCTGGACCGTCTGCTGGCTTGTGTCTTACCACACAAGACTCAGAATCTTAGAAGAAGCCGGAATGCCAAAGTGGTCTGTGCAGTTCTGTGGATCATAGCGACCATCTCCATGGCACCTTTTCTTTTCTCCAAGAAACAAGTAACTAGACAATTAGAGGCTCGGAATGTGACAGTGTGTGAACAACTGTACATTGAAAAGTCATCCAATCCTACCAGTGCAGTCGTGTCCACTGCTGTCGCTTTTGTGATCCCTTTGGTCACCTTGTCAGTTTCTTACATTCTCATATTTTGCAAAGTCAGAAGAATGACTTTAAAAAAAAAGTTGCTTGCTCAGCGTAAGGCTATGAGAATGATCATATTAACTCTGGTTAACTTCTTGATTGCCTTTGTCCCCTACCACATCCACCGGTTAGTCTTTATAATTCAGCAGGATGATATGTCAAAATCTGAATCAGAAAGACAACTGCTGCATTTGGGAAATCGCATAACCTCAGCTTTAACATGTGTAAGTGGTGTCTTGGACCCTGTCATGTATTTTTTTCTGGCTAGAACTTACCAGGAGACGCTGCAGCAGCTCTGTGGCAGAAACCCCAAAGAAGAACAATCCACCACATGAACACAGCCCACATCTTCCTCTTTCCCATTAATCATACAAGACATACATCAGATTATCTGCAAGCAAGGTTCTCTGGATGAAGCAATAGCCAAAGTGGAAAAAGTATAGCTGAAAAACAATAGCTATAGGTTCAGTGCCAAATTTGTTCAGCTAACTAATGACTTCTACTCATTAATTTCAGTATAAAATATATTCTTCAGTATTTAAGGTTAATCACTCCCCAAAGCACATGTCAGAAAAACAAATTGGAAAACATTTTATGTTTTGAGAGGAAAGGTATGGCATTACTCGGTTGGAAAGGGTTAAGACTATTTTCAGTTTGGGGTCAATAAGGTTTCTTCCACAGCAAATCTATCATATGGCTGAGTAATATTATTATCACATGTTATTGGAGGAATATCCCATTTATCTAATTTATTCTTGTTTAAGCAACTCAACATTTCTTTAATGTGTTCTTGTACAAGGTTATCTTTTTTTTGCTGTTAGTCAAGAAACAAATACAAATATTTTTCAATTATATCAAATCTTCTCATACTTTCACAAACACATTTAAATAAATACTTGAAAAATGCACTGAAAAAAGGGAAAGTAGCACTATTGAAAATACTAAACAGTACACTTGAAATCAACTTAATACATTTATGTTTAAGATGAGAACACAATTATATTTTGTGAAGTCCAAGTATCAACACAGTCATCAACCTGATTTAAAATGAGCTAATCCAACACAATTATTTTGCATTTGGTCTCAACTTCCAAACCGATATGACTTTGTTTCTTATGTTGAACACACACACACACACACACACACACGCGCGCGCGCTGGTGCAGTTATCACTATGAGGGCTCATAGACATAATGATTTTTATACTGTATGAACTATAGATTCTGTCCCCTAACTCTACCTTTACTATGGAAGCTTGTTTCCGCCACTGAATAAAAAAATAATTGCGACTTTATATCTCGAAATTCTGACTTTATTTCTCACAATTGCGACTTTATTCTGAGAAATAAAGTCGCAATTCTGAGAAATAAACTCGTAATTCTGACTTTGCTCGCATTTCCTATATTGCCATCACACCATCAAAGACGTGTCAATAGACGGTTGGAACTTGGATTGCATTCTATAGCATAGAATGGAAAATATTATAGAGGATTATTTTCGGCTCGGTTTCACAAATAGAGAAATCTTGATTTTATTGGAGGAATCACACAACATTAAGCTTAGTCTCCGGACTCTTGAGAGAACGTTATGCAAGAATCAGTTGTGGCGGAGACGCAATAAAACTGACGAAGCTGAAGTGGCATATTTTATACACCAGCAGCTTCAGACATCGGGACGGCAACATGGCTATCGGTGGATGCACCAACAATGTTGGATGTCCGGAATTATTACAGACAGAGAAACTGTCCGTCAGTTGATGAGACTGTTAGATGGACAAGGAGTTGATCTACGTGCTCATGGTCGTCTACGCCGACGCGTATATAACAGTCGCGGGCCAAATTATGTTTGGCATATTGACGGGTATGATAAATTAAAACCTTACGGAATATGTATAAACGGATGCATTGATGGGTTTTCCAGAAAAATGATCTGGCTTGAGGCATACAAAACGAACAATGACCCACGAGTAATTGCAGGTTATTTTGTACTTCTGTTGCTGAGAATAACGGATTTCCACAAAGAATTCGCATTGACCATGGAACTGAAAATACTCATATAGCAGAGATGCAAAAATTCTTCAGAGACACTGCAAGTGCTGATTGTGTCACTCTTGGTCCAAGCACTGGGAACCAGAGAATCGAACGATGGTGGTCCACTTTGAGAAGCCAGTGCATACAGTTTTGGATGGATCATTTTGAACAACTAAAAGAAGATGGACACTTTGTTGACAGTTTCATTGATAAATCTCTCATCCAGTTTTGCTTTCAACATTTTATACAGGTAACAAATTTTGTTCACTATCAGAGTGGTTATAGAGAGTATTGAATTTGGATAATAACTTAATATTATTTATTGATGTATAATGTGCAATTTTGTTAATTCATTTGACAATACAATGTTTTAATATATACATATATAGCCTATTATATATTTCCTTTCTTTTATGAAGGAAGAGCTTGATGAAACGGTCAGTGCCTGGAATTGCCACAGGATACGGCCAACTCACAACCCTCGTGCTCCCAGTGGTCGACCTTCAATAATGTTTGCTGTTCCCAGCTTATATGGAGTGCAGAATTTCTTGCATCCAATTGAACAAACAAAACTGAATATTTGCCAAGAGGAGTGTTTATTTAAAGACTACCCTTGTGATGAGGATGTCTTTCAACTGTGTGTAGAACTCATGACTGAGCATAACCTTGTCATGTCAGATGATGTTTATGAAATTACAGACCTTTACCTCCAGCTTCGTGAATTGATCCTTCAAGGACTGGACATTGAGGACTAGATTCACCATACTAAATTAATAAACATCACTATAAGCTGTAAAGATATTGTTTCAATTGTTTTAGTATTTCAGATGACAAAAATATTTTAATTGCTATACAACTTGTGAAATTTGAAATTGACATCTGTGTCTGTAGGTGTTGAATTGCAGCCTTTCACCAACCCCAGCAACCTTGGACCACTGGAGGGAACATCGCAGCGGCACATGCTCTTCTGTTTGAAGAGGTAAGAAGAACAACATTTGCAAAGTTCTGCAAGGAACAGGATTTGCCTCAAACTGGCTGGCTGTGCTAATTCAAAGCAAGTCTTCATCATTATTGTCTTTGCCTTGTAGGGTAGACTGAGTACAGTTGAGACACTTTTTGCGTTTTGATTTTTCACATAAAAATAGATACTGAAAAGAAGTGAATTTCCACATGACATGCCACATGACATTTCATTAGCTTGTAGACTAAGATATTATCAATCAATAATACCCATAAGTAGTTTATATTTTCCACAATTAGCTCATAAAAATAAGGTGCTTTTTGTCTCAACTTTGTCTCAACTGTACCCATATGTGGTATAGCTGAGACACCCATTTTTAATGATGTAAAGGTAACTAAACGTTCATTGCAAATATAATAAATAAAGACAAATAAAGAAAATAACAATTGGGCAAAATGTTTATTTATTCATCCATTTAAATTCATTCATTTTATTTAAATTAGCACTGGTTAAAATTTATAAAACAGGAACAATATATTTAATATATTCATTAATAACACACAGTTTAAATATCACATTTTATTTTAATTTGTGTCCTATGCTGGCTAATTATGAAGTTTAACCTGTTATCATAACACTGAACAACTAAACAGTATGTTTCCTAATAGAACTCTATGCGGGGTACTGTTGATACACGTGTGTCTCAACTTACCCCGCTGGCCATCTCGCACATTTCTCTAGATTTTGCAATGACCTTGCATGACACAATACCATGAAATATGCCAGTTTTTAGGGCACAGAATAACGTTTGTGATGATACCAGTTACGTTTAACAGTCACATAAGGATAATAAGCTATTCATTGTGGAGTGTGCATGGTGAAGTGAAAGTCTTATCTTAGAAAAAAAACTTTTGCTGATATCTTCAGATCGGAGATGTGTCCGTTGTTCAAATTTCCCACGATCAAAGAGGACACTAATATACATGTGCACAGCAAAAATCACAACTTGTGCTTGCTGCGCACGCAAGTTATTTAAAAGGATAGTTCACCCAAGAATGAAAATTCTGTCAATAATTACTCACCCTCATGTTGTTCAACCCCGTAAGACCTTCGTTCATCTTCAGAACACGAATTAAGATATTTTTGATTAAATCTGAGAGCTGGATCACTCCTCCATAGGCTTCTAAGGGATTGAAACTTGTTTCCCAAAAAGTTATTAAAGACATTATTAAAATAGTCCAAGTGACTACAGTGGCTCAATCTTAAGTTTATCAAGCGACGAGAATAATTTTTGTGCGCAAAAACAAACAAAAATAAATAGCTACGTCACACGTAGGCTCACTATTGGCCGACGCTGGTCATGTGTGTGATGCGTGTGACGTATAACAAGAGAAGCTTAATCTATTACACTAGTGAACTCACTCGAGGCCCACAGAGAAGGAAATGAATAGTTGAAATAAAGTCGTTATTTTTGTTTGTTTTTGCGCACAAAAAGTATTCTCGTCGCTTGATAAACTTAAGATTGAGCCACTGTAGTCACTTGGACTATTTTAACGATGTCTTTAATAACTTCTCGGGGAACAAGTTTCAATCCCTTAGAAGCCTATGGAGGAGTGATCCAGCTCTCAGATTTAATCAAAAATATCTTAATTTGTGTTCTGAAGATGAACGAAGATCTTACGGGGTTGAACAACATGAGGGAGAGTAATTACTGACAGAATTTACATTTTTCGGTGAACTATCCCTTTAAGGTGTCTCAACTGTACTTATGTCTCAACTGTACACAGTCTACCTATTTTCTATAGGAAATCCCAATTTTTAAATCTACCATCTGCCCATAAACTTAAAAATTTCAAATAGTCTTTCTCTTATTCCTTTGGCATTTGTCTTAAATTATTTTGTAACACTGTTTTGTTACATTTAAAGTTGTCCCTTAAATATTTCATGTAACTGTTTCCCCCATTTTATTACAGGTCACAACCATTCATGAGGCAACAGAGAGTATTGACGGCTTGAGTGGTGCTGCCAGCATGCTGTCAAATTGAGATCTCGTTATCTGCTTATTTTCAGAGTTATAACATGACAAAAGCACAACTATCAGAATAAGAGGCATCTAGATGTAATTAAAACACTTTTAAACAATTGTAAAAAGTTTGCCTTATTTTTAGATTTTATGTTTTTCCATCTACAGAAATGTTCATTCTTTGTATGATTTTGCACGTGTTTGCGATACATTATACTGTCAATTCTTCAAGGCCTAACTTGAATACAAATGAAGCACAGCAAGCCTTTTTAGATGTACAAGACAATGTTTTGAACCTCAAAACTAATGTATTTATGGCTTGAAACTGTTCAAAATTGATGGATTTCTCTTCTGTTTAACCTTGACTTTGAAGACTTTAAAAGGGCAGGTGATTGAAAATATGAACATAAATGGGTTTATAGGTAAATTGATGTTATTTGTCTCTGAAATAAATTTTAATTGGAACTGTATTTCTTATGGTATTTAGATTATTAACTATGTAACCTTGGTACGTTGCTCCAAACAAAACCTTAAACTTCGTTCTTAGAATGGCAGCGCTGTATGTTCTCCATTTAATACTCATGATGGACCTAAATGGTTATAATAATTTTACATGGTACATTGGCTGTCAGGTTTTGTGTGCCTCTATAGAGAGCTACAACTGAAATAGATTTTAAAAGTTCAGAATTGGAATATTCTTTAAAAAAGACAGTCAGACTTTCAAACTTTGATGTGCATTATTTATTGGCTTGTGGAACTCACTCCATATTTAATGCACAAAAAAAACATTGGTACCATGCAGGTTGTGTTGGTATTTTATGCATAGTGGTTAACCAAACATGATAACATGTGGTACAATTAAGAATAATACAAACCACAGTAAAACGATTTCAATAAAACAATTTCATAAAACTGTTCAAATGTTTAACCTATAGCATGTACTAAAGGTTCACAATAATGTGACACCCATTTGTATACAAGCACAAAGTTAAATTAAGAACATATTATACTGTTCAAAGCCATCTACAGTATCTGACTGAAGAGGCAACATGTACAATTGTATGTAAACAGTAGGTTGCACCTAAACAATGTGATATTTCACTATTGAAAATCATTAACAAAATATAAAATAAATGATCTAAAAACATAAAAAAAGGTTTTGAATTTCAAAATAACCAGCAACAACTACTGTAAGTAAACAAATTAAAGTGAATGTTTTACTTTATGTATAAATAAATGTACAGTACATGTGAAACTCGAAAAATTAGAATATCGTGCAAAAGTTTTTATTTCAGTAATTCAATTTAAAAGGTGAAACTAATATATTATATAGACTCATTACATGCAAAGTGAGATATTTCAAGCCTTTTGTTATCATTTTGATGATTATGACTTACAGCTTATGAAAACCCCAAATTCAAAATTAGAATATTGTGAAAAGTTTTTCATAAGCTGTAAGCCATAATCATCAAAATGATAACAAAAGGCTTGAAATATCTCACTTTGCATGTAATGAGTTAGTTTCACCTTTTAAGATGAATTACTGAAATAAATGAACTTTTGCACGATATTCTAATTTTTCGAGTTTCACCTGTATGTAAATGTATGAAGAATGAACCATTAACTAATTTTAACAGTTCAAAGCCATCTATCTGACTGACGAGCTAACATGAACAACTTGTACAATTTAACGCAAACGGTAGATTGCAACTAAATAATTACATTTTTTCACTATTGAAAGTCATTAGCAAAATAAATCTTCAGAAAAAAAAGGTTGTTCAACATAACCTGAAATAACTAGGTGTAACCTGTAATAAATAACATTCAAATTGAAGTGAATGTTTTACTCTATGCATACAGTACACGTGTAAAATAAGTGTATGAAGAATGACCCATGCAAAATTGGATATGAGCTGGCTATAAATAGTTTCTGCCAGTATCCAAGTCATGTGCCAGTGCAACTAAATGATGTCCATTACCCAGACATTGCTTTCAAGAATTTTGTTCATTTCAGATCGGAAATCTGGGTAGTTGTCATAGTGTACTGAAAGCCTCAGGAAACAGCCACAGGTGTGTGCCACTGGTCTTCTCTCAAACCCTTTAAGGTCTGTAAAATCAACTGTTATAGTTTTGTCTATAAACAAATCTGATCCTGTACAGAATCTCAGAAACAGAGACAGTCGTTTTGCATCACACTCCCGTCAAGTAAGCTGTCAAATGCTTTGAAATGTCCTTTTGGTGTGCATTCATTGCTTCAGGGAATTTGAGAGATCGCACAATTTTCCTCACTGTTGGTTGTAATGCACAATACACATTTTCAATTTCCTGAAGGTCCTTACTCAGAGGTCCAAGTATGCTCATCCACTGTTCAAGAACATAAGCAGGCTCTTGAATGAGAGTCTTGTGTGCCAGTTCTTTCAAAACTTGCATGAAGTTTTCTTCTGTTGGAATTCTCCGACAACTGTAGTTGTCTAAGATCTCGATTAATTCCTCCTGGTCTGCACTATAGAAGTCTGTTCTGCAGCTTTCTAACACAGCACACTCATTTTCTGAGACATACTTCAAAAAGTTGTCAATCAGATCACTTTTGACAGATCCTTGTATTGCTTGCTCCAAGATGACAGGTGCAAGTTTTATTGGGAGATACTTCTCTTTCTCCCAGCCAAATAGAATTATTCGGGCAACACTTTCCCACTTTTCTTTCCCAAAATCATGCCGAAGAAAGGGAACTTTAAAATTGTTCCCCAGTGTGCATTGATCATAAAATTCCTGCCAAAATTCTGATTCACTCCACCAAAGTCATGGCCCATCTCAAACTGTCCATTTGGGAGGAGCAACTTCACTTCTACATCACTCTGTGTATGTGCAAGGGTTTCATCACAGAAATGTGCAATAAGTTCAGAAAATATATGTCCGCGATGAACAACAAGAATTCTTTTGTGAGGAACTATGGATTCTGGGCTCAGAGGCAAAGTGTCATCTAAGGTTTGTTCATCTATTCCAGTGATGTCTCCGGTTAAAACTGTCACTACATCGCTTGCATCCAAATAATCTAGTGAGGTCATTGATGAACTTTGAAAAGGGACATTCAGATCATCTGCAACATTCTGATCCTCCGTGGAATGTAAGGGAGACACGTCATTGTTAGCTGTACTGTCCACAAAAACTACATCCATGTCTGAAGCTTGAAAGAAGTCATTCATTCTTCTGGAAGAAGTGGGAAGACTTTGATCCTGGTTATTTCTGTGCAAGTCCTCTATTGTGTCTGAATCTGATATTTCCACTCCACTTTCTGTTTCCACTTCCTTCTCGATCTTTTTTGTTGTGAGGTAGAACCTCATCATTGTGAGTTTGGATGTATTATACATTTCCCCCACTGTAGTTTCATCATCTAGTGACACTTCCTGATAATTTGTAAGATCCAATTCAAACTCAGAAACACTGCCATGAGAATTTTTTTCATTTGGGAAAAACAAACGAATTGCCTCCTCAATCAGTTCTTTCCTTTTCCAGTCTTTTGGCACACTCAACTTCCTTGTTCCCCCTCCTTTTTTTGCTCTCATTTGAACAAAGCCCTGTCCATCATAGTGCATCCACCCAATCTCAACTTTTCTTGCAGTACGCTGAGAAATGTTTGTTCTAGTTGTTTGGTTTTCAGTTTGTGAATTGTTAATTTTTTGTCTTTTGCTCAGTTTTGATTTGAGGCGCTCAAACAGCTTTGACTTCCTGCAAGTTGGCTCAGTTTCTTGCCTCCTACAAAATCCCAAAACTGCCAGTCTGTCTCCATATGAAGGAAAATAGCTTCTCATCTGGTCATCAGTCA
Source organism: Xyrauchen texanus (assembly GCF_025860055.1). Taxonomy (NCBI): domain Eukaryota; kingdom Metazoa; phylum Chordata; class Actinopteri; order Cypriniformes; family Catostomidae; genus Xyrauchen; species Xyrauchen texanus. The sequence goes on from NC_068316.1 coordinate 20,976,188, forward strand.
TTAGCAGTAGGACGCTGACATCAATCTGTAAATAAACACATGTTTCAGTATTGTGCAATACATAAACCAAAAGTTGCTTATTTTCATACAATTCATACAAGCATCTAGGTCTGGGTTAATCCTACTTATCATATACCTGCATTCAAGAAATTGTTCGCACAAAGGGAACATTTTATAATTTACTAAAAAAAACCAATTGTCTGAGCTGTTGTTTTCCAAAAAATAAAAATCAGTTATAAAAGGCAAAGGTTATCTTCGTAATTTTTGCCACACAATTGAGCCTTCAAGCCTTTCTGAGCAGAACATGCTATAGGCTTGTTAGTATCAGTAGAAAAAAAATCATAGCTTTGTTTTAGAATTTTTACATTAAATATCAGTGCTTTTACATTAGATTAACTTCCCCACAGAAGTATCCACATTATTTTTTAATGTAAGAACGGCTCTGCCTTTAGTAACTTTAATGTGTTGTGTTGTCCACTTCCAGTTATTTTAGCTGTACAAAAACATTAAGTTATGCTGCTTGATATAGCAAACTGGTATTTACAATCATATTATTTAAATTAATTATTATAATCATGAACAAACAGGTTTCTAGTACAAGTAGTTTTACAATTTACTGAGCTTTGTTATTCTTCTAGTTATTCCCTGTAGCGGCTAATGAATTTGAAGTCTCACACATTCATAGAAAATAGCGTACTTCCATGTTGCAAAATAAGGTGTATAGTTCCTCACAAGAGTTCTCTCTCATCTTATTCAATAATCTTAACTTGACATTTCTCTGCTTGCATGCTTCCTGGCTGCACTTGTGCTGAAATGGTCAATACACTTACTGTAATTGTGAAAAATATAAAGAACATTTTAAGATCCTTCAATTCTT